>NC_050579.1:215734738-216034738 GCF_011100635.1 Trichosurus vulpecula
TAATAAATTCTTCATTCTATCTGCATAAAATATGTCAGTAGAATAATTTAGATATATTCTCATGGAAATGTTTCTCACTTTTATTTTTTAATTAAAACAGGATGGGATATCATTACATAAAGTTTTAAAACCACTGCTTTAAGGAGATAGGTCTACCAGAAGCTCCCAGGGTCAGTCCCAGTGGATAAGCTCTTCTATATGACAGATTGACCAGACTGTTAATTAGAGTCCATAGCTTTTGGTCATTCTTTTTGTTTTTACTTCATTTTGCTAGCCGACTTGATGTCTCCATCTTAAGCCTCTTACTGTGTAGTAGGACCTGAAAATCCTCTTTATTCTTAAGCCCTGATTCCCCCTCAAACTTCATTCCACCTAAATTATTTCACATAATGTCATTCCCACAAACTACAAAGGTCTACTACCTGAGTATGAGGTACTGTGAGACTACGAAGTACTGATACAAGAGAACAGGTGAGAAAAGCAAGAACGAATGGTTATAAAGACACAATCAGTCTATTCTTCTCTACCTCAAAATGTTTGTTCTAAATTCCAGCCCTAAACACTCAAATATAACTGGCAAAAGCCCCCAATTTTTATAAAATTATAGAGTAATAGATTAGGATTGAAAGAGATCTCAAAAGCAATCTAGTTCAAACCTCTCGTTATATAGATAGGGAGGAAACTGAAGCAGTTTTTAGTTATCGCTTTGAAACACAGTATATCTCTAAAGCATTTATCGTGTTATACTCTTTTTAATAGATACCTTCTTGTGTGTGCATGTGTGTGTGTGTGTGTGTTTCTTTCTTTAAACTCCTTATTTGACTGGAAGCTTATTGAAGACAGTAACTATCTAAAGTTTGCATCTCTTCCAGTGCATAGTACTGTGGTATGCACACAGTACACATGAAACAAATATTTGCTCTGTTGTACAACAATTCTATTTTTTTCCTTCTTTTCCCTTAGATTTTTATGCAAATGTCCACCTGGGTACAGTGGGTCCTTCTGTGAATTGGAAATAAATAAATGTGAAAGTTTACTTTGCCTAAATGGTGGGAGTTGTGCCCACAACCTTGGGGACTACTACTGTCACTGTGCTCCTGGATTTACAGGTAATGTCCTCCCTTGCAATGTCAATCATTTGTTTCATTTATGTCCAGGGCATATGGTAGGACACATATATAGAGGACACACGTGGCCAGCACCAACTTCCAATGCATTATTCTGCCTTCTAATAACATCAGATATGGTCAACATTTTTCTTCGTCCTATGCTGGCTTGAATGTGTGATCGTAAACCTCAATTGGCAAAAACAGTTTTGGCATACCTCCATAAAGCTACATGGGAATAAAAAGAAGTCCTCTTTTATGTGTAGGAGTACAATTTATTTTTAATACTGTTTCTTACCATTGTCCTGGTGGTAATCACAAGGAGGTTGTATTAGGGTAAAGCTGATAACTCAATAAAGATGACTCAGTTTCCTGGATATGGTTCCTCTGGTATATCATCAAAATATACTCTCTGCAACCCTATTTCATAAATGATCGAAGGAATATAGAGTATATGACACAGAAGAGGAAGAATATTCAATCATCATAAATAAGGTTATGGCTCAAAGAATTTTAATTATTGCAGGTTAAGGAAAGCAGAGCTAATTGAAAGTAAATTTCCTCATTCACTTTTTCAATACAGTTTATTATGAATGTGGTGTTTGGGTCAGTATTTGTGCTCAAATATATAAATTTAAATATTGTCTTTAATTTTAATTTATCTCCCAAATGTGATGGTTTTCTTCTTAATCAAATTAATCTGCCTATATTCTAAAGATTCTTCTGATAAAAAAAATCTGGTGTCAAATGGTATATAGGTCAGTGGCAGAGTAATTAAAGTCATAACATTTTAGTAAAATGTTTAAGCCCATTTTCAAAGTGTTTATCAATTGAAGTAAACAACCTAAATAAGGAAGAAAAATTCTAAAAAGTTTGAGGATGAAGATATTCAGAACTGTGCAACAATTTAATACACTTTACTTGGATTCTGATATATATGCATTTGTGTTTATATCTAAAATATATGCACATATATACAATATAATATGTATACATGTTTATACACTCAGAATTCTTAATGCAAAGGAAAAGAAGATTTTTTAAAAATATATCATCAAATGAACTTATGATAATTAATAGTATCTATGAACAAAGAATACATAATTAAACACCTTAAAGATTTCTATTGATATGTTTCTTAAAAGTAGCTGATTTTAGTCATTAACTAAAGAACTCATTTCCTCTATCTCATCATAATCATTTTGACTACTTTTATCCTGTGTTTCTCAGACTATAAAAGCTTAAGCTTTATTCATTTATTTTCATGTGTTTGAATGGGAAATAAGCCTAAATTTTAAATGTAACTTTATGACATCGATGCTATTTGGTTTCTGTTATTGCTTCAGTCATAACAGTTTCATAGTGATTCTGCCTGGATGCATTCTTTAAGTTTATTGTAGATCTGTTTAGTATGAGAATTTTAGTTTACAATTGTGAAAAGTATTTGGGAAAAAGAAAAAGCATGATAGCTAATGTTCTGTATAAACAGTGGAAGGAATAGATAAAATATTTTTACAAAGACAAAATATCAAATAACCTTGAAACAGCATGTGACATAATGATTAACAGGCAACATCAAAGGACATTGAGCTGTTGATCAGCTCTCCCAAGGAATTGTTTCCTTTCCCAAGGAATATCTAAAAAAAATACTTGGTTATCTCCCACACCATAACTGAATACACTGGTCTTATTGGGAAAGGGAATCTCTCTTTATTCTACCTCAGCTGAACTGAATCAAACATATTTCTCTAGTTCTTGAACTGGAATATCTAATAAGTTAGATTTTTATATGAACTTCAATTTCTCCCTCACCGTGTTGGTTCAAACTTTTCCAGTATAAGGATGATTCTTCTGTTGAAGTCTTTTGAAGCCTAATTTTGTTAAATGATGTATATCGTCTTCATCTTAAATTTTGATTGGCGTGCCATCTATGTTACAGTCCAAATCATTGACACAAATGTTGAACAGAACAGTTCTGATGCACTTCGTCTGAACTTTGAACTGCTAAAGGGCATGGTCCAGGTGGATTGATTCACCAGATATTTCTCCTATGCCTCCAATGAGCTAGAATAGCAATTGTGCTGGGCATGTTGTAAAATACGAAGTCCTGCCACTAACACAGCTATGTGGTACTCAAAAATTTGCAGAAGCAAACCAGAGCCTCTCACAGCACTAGGGCTTTGGAGACTAGGTGATAAAATCTGGGTGCATATCAGATTAAAAACATAAAGGAGTTTGTCACTTCACTGAGTATAATACCTTGACGTAAGTTAATTGATCATGATTGGGCTTTACCATTCTCTCGTGTTTTATGGTTTTGATGACTCTGGCATGGGTCCTGGACTGTTTCTGTTGTTATAAGAAAGAATTTTGGTAGAAAATGATCTGTAGAGGTAGGAGAAGGACTAGGAGCAAAGAAGGAAAGGTGGAATATGAATAGCAAGAAAAATTTTGGAATGAATGGGAAGAAGAGAGACTGCTTAGGGGGAGGGAAAACTTGGCAGTATTTGAGGTGGAGGAAGAAGAGGGCTGAAGCTGGTGGCCTGAAACAGGAGGAAGAGACTTTAAGCAGATGCCCTAAAGGAGGATAAATAGGCCTCAAGGAGGAAGAAGTTAGTAAGATGGGGGAAGGGAATTCAACTGTGATAGTCCAGGTTTTAAGGTATAGCAGAGCTAAGTAGGATAACAGTTCTAGAACTGAAGACTCCCAGAAGCAACTTTGTACACTATTTTTCCAGTGAAAGTAATACCAAGAAGGACATATGTGTGATGATCTCTTTTTCACCAAATATGGAAAACAAGGGTAATCTTGCAATGAGCTACATTGAGCGTGTGATGTTTTTGGTTGTTCACTTATGCTTGACCCTTCATGACTCATGGACCATAGCATAACAATACTGTTCTTGGAGTTTTCTTGGTAAAGATACTGGAGTGATTTGACATTTCCTTCTCCAGTAGATTAAGGCAAATGGGAGTTAAGTGACTTGCCCAGGGTCCCACAGTTAGTAAGTGTTTGAACTCAGGTCTTCCTGACTCCAGGATGATCATTTTATTCACTGACTACCTAGCTACCTAGGCTGTTTGTTAGTTATGTTCAAAATACAATTTTTCTCCCCCTAGAAGGGACTGAAGGGTTTGACTAGTATCTCTATCCTCTCCATGTCATGGAGATGTAGTTTCTTCAAACAATATAAAACAGGAGGGTTTCAATAGGAAAAGAGAAGAAAAAGGAACTGAAGAGATAGACAGGAATCTTGTCCTATAAGAACAGATTGGAAAATGGAAGTGTGTGGAAGAAACAGTGAAATCTCTCAGCTAAGAAAGGGATATGAGGCTCTCTACATTAGAGAGGAAGAAAATCTGTGTTCTCTAAGGAATAATGCTGAGAATTTGCCACGTGCTGTCAAATAGACATAGTAAAGGAATAGTCACAGTAGTAAAAAGTGGTTGTTGGTGACTCTCATATGAAGAATAATGAGACAGATGTTTGTTCACAACTTTAACAGGAGAGGGCTTTATAGTCTTCCCAGGATATATCTGACAGAGGACTTGGAAAGACATCTTTAAAATAAATGACCACCCACATTTGATAACTCAAGTGGGCATGCATAAAGCTAATATAATTAGTTTTGAAGAGGTATGCTTTATCATATATTTTGAGGTCTGGAAATAGTCTATTGATTCCTCCTTAAAAAAGCGAACAAACAAGCATAAAATTCCTTTGAAACTATAGACTTTCATTTGTCTAAAGACAGTTTACTTTCCATCTTACAAGCCATACCCCCCCCCAACCTTAGCCAGTAGCTTTTTATATACCATTAAATCTGTAAGTTCATTTAGGAGGTATCATGTCTTTATTTCTTTATGTCTTTTAAGTGTACTTGGTTACCATATTAATAAAAGTCTTGGGAATGCCTTTGTAGCCTGAATTACAGATATTATATGCATTACTGTAGTTTAAGTGTGGTCTCCATTTCTATTTCATCTTGAATTTTGTTATTGGTATGCATTAATACTGCTTAAATGTTGGGGTTTATTTGCCTGCAACATTACTGAAGCTATTATCTCAATTTCTTTTACTAAATCTTTTGGACTATCCAAGTAAGCCATCTTGTCATCACTGAAAAGGAATAGTTTATCATCCCTTTTCCAATGTTTCTTCTTTTGATTTTTCTCCCTTTTTTCTGTTTGATTTTTTTTTTTAATTCTTGGTTATGTGACGGTATTACAAGGTTTAGAGCTGAAAGTATCCTGAGCTTACTATACATGAAGAAATTGCAAAGCAAGAATTTTAAACCAGACCTCTTGACTCTATCTGGTCTGCTTTTGAATAGAACTGAGGTATGTGAGAAATTTAAAAGGATAGATTAGTGGAAAAAAACCCAGCCTAGGAGTTGGAGAGCTGGATTCTAATCTCAGCTGTTTAACTTTACGCCAATCACTCCCTCTCTGGACATCAGTTTGCTCATCCCTAAAATGAGGGGATATAGCTAGATGAATTCTATGGTTTTTCCAAGTCTTAAATACGATGAATTCTACTCTTGTGATGTCAGAGAGTAGACAAGACTAATGAAAGGATTATTAGAGTGGCATGTTTCATATCAAGAAAAGGAAGAACTTTCTAATAAGTAAAAATGTTCAACAATATACCTCATCTCCATCACTGGAGATACTCAGCGTGGTCTGAGTATCCTTCAGTCAAGTATGTCCATTACATTAGATTATTCTCAAATACAAAGATTGGAACTTGATCATTATACTCCCCACATTATTTCCACCCTGTGTTCAGTAAACATTTATGGAGAAATGACAATAACTCTTATATTTCTATAGAGCTTTATAGTGAGTTCATTGCATATATATTCTCTTTTGAGTCCTACAACACGCCTGCCATTATTATCATCAGCAGCAGCACTTTCAAGGTAAAGAAGCTAGGCCTTACAGGTGAAATCACTTGTCGAAGTTTAAATTGCTGGTAAGAGCAAAACTGACTGTTTGAACAATTTTCCTATATTTTGATGAACTGATAATTTGCCTCCTGTCTGGGAAGCAGTTAGGTGGTGCAGTGGGCAGAGCAGTAGACCTGGATTGAGAAGGATCTGATTTTAAATCTAAACTCAGATACTTAATAGCTATATAATCCTGGGAAAGTCACTTTTAACCTCTATCTGCCTTACTTTTCACTATCTGTAAAATGGAGATTTTCATAGCACCCACATTCTAGAGTCTTTGTAAAAATCCAATGAGATATTTGTGAAGTGCCTTGCAAAACTTAGAATGTTCTTTAAATACTACCTCTTCTGACTCCCAAATCCAGTGCTCTTTCCAATATATTATAACTCAATTAAAACTCCATTAGCAAATATTGTCAACCTAGGTAACCTGAGGCCTCAAGGCCACGTGTGACCCTCTAGGTCTGCAAGTGTGTCCCAAGTCAAAGTGGCTGGGCTATTTGACATCCTTATTAAGTCTTCTGTCCCTGGTGAGTTCATAATCTCCTTGAAGGCAGGGAACATGACCCTTTGGATTTTTCTATTTCTCAAAGTGTTCAGTGTAATATGATATATTAAGGGCTCAGTAAATGGGAAGTTAATGGAATTAATTATGGGGAACATTCCTTTCACCTGTGAGAGGAAGTTCACTGCTGCCTCTAATGATTACAGTCTCTGGGACCTTTAGCAAACACCTGAATCTCTAAGGGCATCTATTTCCTCATCCGTAAAACAAAGGATTTAGACAAGATGGCTTAGAAGTTCCTTCTATCTCTAGAACTACAATAAGTACTTCCCTTCTTCCTGGGCTTCTGCAGCATATTCAAGATCACAAGTTTTTTAGTTAATTTTGAGACAAAATACAGGTGACTTGTTCAGCCTAGTAGACAAAAACTGTAAGGTGGGGAGGCGGGGGGGGGGGGGGTGGAGTGGAGAAAGTCACTCTTCTAAGCTAGGTGTAATAGAGAGAGCTTAATATTTAGAAGCTTGGGCATCTGATGTTCCATTAGGGGGAAATGAAGATTTAAGCAAAATATCTATTACTACGCCTCAAGTGAATATTTTAGTCCTTGCAGAATTCTTGTGGCTATAATTTTTATTATTTTGAGAAATGTACAGATATAGCTGTGATGCCATGTTACATTTATGATGCATTTCTGAATTTGTAGTATACTTACATAAGACTTGTAAACACCCACTCTAACTAGATTCTTTCCCTTAGACTGTCTTTCTAATGATACTTGGTTGTAAATACAAATATCTTGTTTCTTTAAATTTTTCCTCCATGGTGCTGACAGTATAATTGTACCTAAATTTCACCTGCCTCTGGTCAGCTCAAAATTCCTCAATGGTTCCTTATGGCCTATTGGATAAAATGCAAACTCCTTTCACTTAATTTTCAATATAGTCCACAGTAGAGCCCCAACTTATCTTCTGGATCTTATAGCCTACTGTTCCTGAACATACTTCTCCTGTCACCTATTGCGTTATTCTGATCTCTGTCATTGATTCCAATAACCTCCTTCTGCTATAAATATCTATTCTAATCATCTTTCAAGAGTCAGCACTGGTCCCTTTTGCTTCATGAAACCCTGACCATCCTAGCCCATAGTTATCTTTTAACTTTTATTGGTTATACTATTCATTTGATAGAGAGTGTGGCATAATAGAATAAAGAAAATAGAAGAATAAAGAAAAAAATAATTCTAATACAATTTCTGATGTATTTTAGCTTTTTCTTCATGGACTAGTCAGTTATAGATGAGTTGCCAACCTGACTCTTTGGAGGGAGTTTGCAGAGGAGTCCCTTACATTAAAGAATTACAGGACTGAAGGAAAACAAAGCTAAAATAATTAGCACTTCAATCATCCTCTTTTATCATTGTGTATGCATACATAAAATCTAATATATTTATCCCACCTGGATGAAAACCCTTAGGAACAAAGACCCTGGCTTAAAACTATATCTTCTACTATTAAGAAAGGCTTTAAATGTTATAGGTATAAGCATAGGTTTAGCAATGCAAAGAACCTTAGGTGCCTTCTAATGACTTAGAGATCTTATCCTGCTGGCTGAGGGCCAAATCAAGCCCACAGCTTGTTTTCATGTGCCTGGAGAGCCAAAAATGATTTCTACATTGTAAAATACAGGTTCGTTTTATTTAGAAATGTTGAAACAAAAGCCACAATCTTAGCTTGAGGGCTGTACAAAAACACACAGCTGGATTTGGCTGACCCCTGATTCTAGTCCAACCCCCAAGATTAAAAAAAAGAAAATACACACTAAGAGGTTAAAGGTGTTTCCAAGGTCACAGTGCTCAACAGTGATAGAGCCAAAACTAGAACCCACACCTCATAACTGCGGATCCCTTGAACCTATGACAGGGTCTTGCTCAGAAAATGTGCTTTGTGTTTGTGCATATCACTTCCAAACTTTAATTTTCTTCAGGTGTATTCTCCTGTATTACGTTGTTTATAAATGTTCTTATATAACGTCTGCTGAGATAGCTTTGATTAAACACTTAGTACCTTTAAGTTGACATTACTTTTCTTTGTATTTTTCATTTTTTGCTCTTATTACTTGCATAAACCTTTTGAGCCAGTTGTCTTCATTCAGAAAACATTAAGTTCTCATGTTACACTGTCATTTGCATAGTGTCAATATTTGAACCCCAATAATATTTTTGCTGCCTCAGCAACTTCAAAGACCAGGAGTATTTTTATTGTCCTTGGTGACACAAAGTCTGGCAGCCAGAGCTGTGGGCTAGAGACATTTGCATCTCTAAGTGACCCTTACCTCATCAATTGCTTTGTTTACCAAACAACTTCCTTTCTTTGATATGGAGATCATAAACTGCAGCTGAGAAAGTTGCTTAAACATCTGTCTTCCTTCAGTCAATCAGCATTCCATGATCGTTTTCCCCTAGCTTTAAAGGGAATAAATCTATACGATTTTTATTTCATCTAGTCTGTTTGCCTCCTTTAACCAAACTTACAAGTTGACAATAGCAGCTGCTTTTTATTAATTTCAACCTGGCAAATAATTAATTCCCATAATTTGGATTTTACCTGGGTTGAGTCTGTGGCAGACTAAAGGAAATATATCATAAATCATCTATTTTGTGTTTATCCTTGGGGAAAAAAAAACAAAATAAATTAAATGTGAAACTGTTTTGTGTAGAGATAATGTTATATATTTGTCCTGGCAGCTCTCACAAGTTCAAAATCCAACACTCTGGTCAGGAGCATTTTCATTTGATTTAATATTAATAAGAGTGAAATATGACCACATAATAAATCTAGAAATGACCTAAAATTCAAAATTCAGACCTTTGATGTTCATCATTAACCTATAATAAATCCATCAAAAATGAAATCAATGGAAAATTAAGTCAAGTGACCTTATCATTAGTGGTTTTTCAGGCAACACATAAAACACTCCTAAAGCAGTGATTTTTTTTTTAAATCTAGCAAAACAAGATAATGATGAAAATGTCCTGGCTATTAAAAGCAAATTAATTATCAGAAACTGCAGATCATGATTCATTTATTCTTTGTTCTCTAGGGAAGAAATATTTATCCATATATGTTCTAAATGGATATTTCTGCTGTATCAGAGGATTACATTACAGCATTTCAGAGTTGAAAGAGACTTTAGTGTCTTTAAGTTGTACCTTGAAAATGATTCCCATCACAACTTTCTAACAAATAGTCAAGCAGTCTCTGATTGAAAGCATCCAGTAGGGGAATATTAGTAACTTTCTGATGCAGCTCTTCCCACCTTGGCATAGGTTCAACAGTTGAGAAGCTTTGGTTTTTTTTTTTTTTCTTATATGAAAACTAAATTTCTCTTCCAGCAGAACAAGTTTAATTCCTCTTAAATATAGCACTTCAGATTTTGAATACACAAGTTGTTCTGTCTCTAAATCACTCCCTCCCTCCCAAACACATACCATCTCAAGTCTTCTGGCTAACCTTTCCCCACAAATAATTGCACAAATAATGTAAATTCATGACCTTTTCCCACCATGATTGCCTTCTATTGGATGTCCTCCAACTTAATGGCTTTCCTAAATTTTACCACCTAGAACTATAGAAAACATTCCACATATATTCTGCTCATGGCATGGGCATAGTATAATAAGACTACCATCTCCTTATTCTTGGATGCTACTCTTCTTTGCATGCAATCTATGCTTATGTTAGTTTTATTGTCTTTTCAAACTGTTAACACATTATGCTTGTAGTCCACCCCAGTGTCTACAATATACCTTATATGATGTGTTATTAGTATTTTTTCTGTATTTTAAGAAAA
Source organism: Trichosurus vulpecula (assembly GCF_011100635.1). Taxonomy (NCBI): domain Eukaryota; kingdom Metazoa; phylum Chordata; class Mammalia; order Diprotodontia; family Phalangeridae; genus Trichosurus; species Trichosurus vulpecula. Next base: position 215,745,151 of record NC_050579.1, read on the forward strand.
TATTTTTACTATTTAACTAAATAATGGAGTAGTTATGTATCCAGTAGTTATTAATTCAGTAGTTATTTAAAATGCAAGTCATAGATAAAATGTCTAAGGTTAGACTCTAAAATTACATAGTAGCAGTGAGGGTCTATGTAGTACTATAAGGTTTTAAATGCTTCTTTTTTTCTTTTTTCCAATCTCTCACTTTTTCCTCATAAGAAATCTGGGAGTTAGGTGCTATTGCACTCATTTGAGAGATGAGGTTAAGTGACTTGTCCAGGATCACAGAGCTAATTAGTGTCTGAGGTTGTATTTGAACTTAGCTCTTCCTGACTCCAGGTCTAGTGCTCAATCTACTCTGAGAGTGTAACATCACACAGAGTACAGCAAGAATCAAACTTCCCCAGTATTTATTTCTCTAGTTATTTTCTTCAGTTTGAAATCTCACTCCATCTTTTCCAACTTTTATCATCCTATTACTACGTTTAGAAATAATCTGTTCTTTTTGGAACATTCACATTTTAATGAGTCCCTCCTCAATTTCACACATATACTTTCATCAACAGGACACATCCAACCTTTTTAATCATACTCTGTATAATTCTTGTCCATATACTCCCATAAATCTGCCATAATTGATCTACCCAATGCGCCTGAGACCTTTCTCTAGGCCTGCGTAACAACAATGTGGCTTGCTGCTCCTGTGGCTGTGTAAGGCCAACAATACCACCACACAGAAAGGCTGTTGACACAGGTTCTTTGATCTGCTTTTCTAAGGAAAGCAACTTTAGGGGGCTAACAATCTCACTTTAATCAAACATGCATATATAATTCACTTAGTTCAGGGGGAAAGGCCAGCACCCTGAACTTCAGAGCAAATACAAACAGAAATTACAAACAGAAAATATCAACAGATCAAATAATATAAACCAGTAGACAGGCTTCTACCTTTCTGTCCAACATCTCAGTAGACAGTTACCAAGGAAGCACCAACACCTGGGTTTTCATGCCAGGGGGGCTCTTAACAACAGCTGCCCAGAGCCTCATCTAGTCAAATCACACAACACTTTTCCAGTGAGTGAGACCCCCAAACAAAACTCTAACCTCTGAGTTTATATACCCTGTTTGGGGTCAAAGGGCATCACAGCCATGCAACTGAAACCTATGTGAACTAGGCTTCTCCTTGACATAAGCAGGTCATCAAAGACTCTTGATTTAATCAAAGAAACAAAGGCCAGACTCATGAAAGGCACTTGATTACCTAAGTGCTCCAAAAGAGAAAACAATAAAAAAAGTCCTATCCTGATTACCATTACAGCCTGTACACCAGTGCAACATTTGCTCTATCTGATATCTCTCAGTAGTAAATGACCAATCCTCCTTATCTTATAATTTATAACCTTCATGAGGTATTTTATACCACTCTTGGTACCTGAGACAGTTTTAGTCATAGACTGGAGTTTGCTTATGCCCACTATGTGTCAATGGCACAGTGGCTAGATTGATGGACCTAGAGTCAGAAAGATTGGAATTCAAATTAGATACTTACTAGCTGTAACATAACCTCTTTCTCCCTTAGTTTCCAAATTTATAAAATGAGGGTAATTATAGCACCTACTACCCACAATTGGTTTGAGGACAAAAGGAGATATTTGTAAGTGTGCTGAAAACCTTAAAGTACTCAGTAAGTTTTAGCTATAAGTACAAATGATGATTTGTCTCTCACTTGTCATTTGGTTCAATCTGATTTTTTCTTTTATGTGAAACTTTATGAAAATGGGAAATTCAGATATGATGAGGTTAAACATGCTTAGTGAAAATTTTGGCAGTTGTATGAAGCATGGTTTGGAAAAGGAAAATTGAAAGCAGGGGGTGTAATCAGGAAGCTATTGCAATCATCTGATGAGAAGTGACAAAATCATGAGCTAGGGAGAAGTGACAAAAGCATCAACTAAGCTATGTAAATGGAGAAACTGGGATGAATGCATGTGGTGTTGTTAAGTTAGAACTGACAAGACTTGGCAATTCATCTTATAGGAGGGTGTTGAGGGACAGTGAAGAGTTAAGTATGAACCCTAGGGGAATCTTGGGTAACTGGAAGGATAGGAGTACTCTCAGTAGATAAACAAAATTTTGGAGGAGGGAGAGTAAGTTTAGGGGAGGAAAATAACGAGTTCCATTTCATACATGTTGTATTTGAGATAATATTGAGAAAGGAGGAACCTTGCAAATCCCTAACCTACCCCCATATAGAGGAGACATGATATGTATGAAACTCTAGCAACAGAGCTTGATAAGGACAAAACAGTGTCATGAAGACCACATGAGGAGTGGGTGTGTCTAGGAGCAAGGGATGGTCAACAAGATCTAAGGAAGCAGAGAGATCAAGAAGAGGATGAGGACCCAGGAAAGGCCATGAAGGTTAGTGATTGATACATACTGTTAATCTTGTAGACAGTTATTTCAGTTGAATGGTGAGGTGAGTCGGTGGATTGAGAAATGAATTGGAGCAACATTTTGCTGAAAATTTGACTGTGAAGGCAAGAGGTACATATATTTCAGCTAGTTAACTATAACATCAAGATTTCAATGGGAAGAAAATAAAGCCATAGCAGGAAAGAATGGTAGAACTTTAGACCTCTATGGGTATGCATGTACTTACCCAGCAAGGTGTGTACATCCAAATTCACCTTAGGTCATGACCAAAATTGAAATGGATTCTAGCATGCTGGTTCCAGAAACAAAAACTAGTATGGGGACAAAGAGAGCTTGGCTTTCAGGGATGAAATTTAGAAATCAATATTAAAAGTGATGATTTTAAAATATCATACAGTCTTATAATTTGTTACATTTACATTTTGACATTTCTGCTTCTTCATTCACTTATAAAGTATAGAACTGAATACCTATTTAGTAAGAATTATTGAACTAGTGAGCAACCATATGGTACCAGCTTACTCCTCCTAAGGCTTCACAACAAGTGAGCTCTTCCTGTTGGGCCCAGTTCTGTTCTTTTGTCTAAAAGCAATATCCCTAGTACTAGACTGATAGTATCCCATGGTCTTCTCCTGTGGGGTTTAGTGTCCCTCCTTTGGGTTGTGTCTCAGGTCTCCTCTCACCCGAATTTATTTTAATTACATGTATTATTTTCTCATTATAAATTACAAACATTATTCAAGGGCTGCTATCTCATAGTGATTTTGTGGGGAGGGGAACTGCAACTTGCCCAAGGTGCCAGAATTTCTAGTTATGGTTTTGTCCAACCTACCTATAAAAGGCCAATTGCATACTGGAGGTGAAAGGAGAAGAAATGGCTCAGAGGGTACTGATGGGGTTTAGACTGTGGGAATCGCCTTGGTCCCCAAAAGAATTTGGGTCCTATTTATTTGAGGGGGGAATGATGAGGGTACAGTCTCTGCGAATTCCCTTGAACCTGGAGTACAGTCTCTGGGAGCCCCCTTGAACTCTTCTTGAGTCTTCCAACTAGATCTGGCCTTCCCCTAAGGCCATGAGCCTTGCATTATCATTGGGCCCAAGTCTCTGCCTGGCCTAGCCCTCTATTGTCCAGCTGTTTCCCACCCTTAATCCTGATCAAAATATCTATACCCTAGCTCTGTTACCCTAGGCCTCTATTGTCTGTCATCTCCATGTATCCTGCCTTCAGCTATTTCCCCAGCCTGGAGTCTGACCTCATCCCAGTCCCATCAAGCTCCTCCTTAGACTCCTCCTTAAGTCCTTCCCTTAAACCCCTCCTTTACTACCCCAAACCACCCCTCCATCCCTCCTACAATCTTTGTGTATATAATCTCCATCTTGCCTCCATGGAGGTGCTCAGATTCAATCTAGCTCAATAGATTGAAACTGCCTTGCTTGTGAAAACAGGTGTCACAACGGGTGAGATGTCTTAAGACAACCCATTATGGCAAACCCTTAATAAACTTTGTCTTTTCCCTTGGCTGAGAAGGCTTGAGTCGAATTCTTTCAGCAGGACCCCGTATGTTGGTACTTTGGGGTATTGAGCACCCTTCAACCCCAAACCTCTTCAGTACCATATTTAGTTCACCCACATTCTGCCTGGGCGTAAATGTCCATCCAGGCAGGGAATCTTACAGAGACGGGCTGACCTACCACTATGATATGCAATTAGTGATACCCTCCTACTCCCCTTCAGTAAAAATAAGAGGAGAGGAAATCTGGGAACTCAGAGACAATGAGTAAAGAAAATGCTGGTCCTATCATATAATTCCCCAGAATTGGTAGAAACTTTCCATCTGTGTGAGGTAAATAAAATGTGAAGACTTCACAGGGAAGATATATATAAATATATATGTATATCTATACTAAGAAATGTTTAAAAATCAAGAAATAAGGAAATAGGGAAGTGGAAAATTCTGCTGAGGCTGTTAGAGTCTGATGGCTCAGCCTCTGGGAAAGTTTACCCTGAAACTTTTTGTTCTTTCTTCTGGTTCTGGTTTAAAGATTTGCTCAGTAAGAATAAGGTCACTGTGACCTGCTTTCCTTTACTGTAAAAGTACTGTGGAATGGAGAGGGTCTCCCTCTCCCCCTATCCTATTCTCCTTCTTCAGATTTATAGATGTCACCTCAGTTGTAATCATTAACTAAGGGAATGGGAGTTGGAGTTTCTGTGCCTCGATTTCCTGGTTCTTTGTCTAGTTTTTTTGTGCTCAGATTGTAAGCCTGCCTCCCAGCCAATGGTGAGAAGGGTCAGAGGTGGGCAGGAATTCTCTTGCCTTAGGTATAATTATTGGTGCTTTGCTCCTTGCACTCTGCCTCCCTTGCTAGATTTGTTCTGGCAGAGGATGCCCTATTCTCGAGAATTGAATGAACTTTATTTCTATTCCCACCCTGAGATGGCTCCTTATTATAAATTTAATTGGTGAGGGTCTTTCATCCACACACATCCATGTCATTCCTTTCTCCCAAATCACAGCCTGCTCGTCTTAGGAGTTTCTATGGGGAGAAATTAATTTCTGAGCCATTATAACTGGTAGAGATCTGCAATTCCCTATATGTTACATTATGTGCCACTACTGACCTTTCAGTCTGAATTCCTACTCCTTCTAAAAGTTTTCCATTCCTCTGAGCCTCTCTATAGCACTTAAGAAATGCAAATTGAGGCTTTGGGTTTATGCTTGTTTGGATCCCAGTTCAGTTAATACCTTTTTCCTTAGGAAGAGATTGCCCTTCCCTCATCGAAAGAAATGCAGATTACTCTTCTCTTTCTTCTCTCTTGGTCATCCAAAGGAACTCTAGTCAGGAGGAGACTGTGAACTCCTTAAAGACAGAAACTCTTTTTGTTTTTCCTTGTATCCTTAGCAATTAACCCAATGACTGGCACATAGTAGGCAGTTAATTAATGCTAATTGGTCAGCTGACAAAATGTAACTGTCCCCATTCCTAGATTGGGGTTCTAGTTAACCTCAAAGCTCAGAAGCTGCTGCAAATCCTCAGTGATGTAAAATCCTGTCAGATCTGAGTCCAAATGGGAAGAAAGAAATGGACTATTAAATGCTTTTTCTACCTTTGCTTGACTGGCAATATGAGGCCACCTCCTGTAATGGATAATGGAATGTAGAACATCTCTATTAGGATTCTTTCTGTATTAGGATATTTATCTCTAGGATAAAATACAAAATTATATGCTTGTCATTTGAAGCTCTTTACAGTCTGGCTCCAGACTACTTTTCCAGGCATTTTGAACAGCATGCTCATTTATATACTCTTTCTTCTAGCCAAACTGTCTTACTCTGTTTATTGAACTTGGCGCACTGCATCTGCTGCCTTAATGCCTTGGCCCTAGGATGTTCATTGCCACCCCCTTTTCCTCTTTAACTCTCTAAATGTTATTAGACTTGCATATTTTTCACATTCAAAAGAGGTCTATTCCAATTTCCCAAGTTGCTAGTGTCCCCATCACAATTAACTTTGTAGTCATATTGTATATATTTAGAATTTATCTGTGTACATATTGTTTTCCCCCCAAACATAAGTTGCTTAAAATTGGGAACTTTCATTTTTGTTTTTTTGTCTCCAGAACAGTATTTAGAACTGGCTCTAGACCTGTATTTGGAACATGGTAGGCACTTAATAAATGCTTGTTAAATGTTTGGATAGTTGGTTGGGCCTATTAATTTACCTGAAACCAATGCCCCTCCCCCACACCCTTTCATCTTCTACACAAAAAATAGGGTTTCTCAGCATTCTTCCACACTCATTTGAATATTCCTACTAGTCTATGGATTCTACTTCCTCTCTCCCAGAGGCTCTTTAGAAAATTCATTTCTTTAAGGAACTTTGGACATAAAATTGAAGGAAGATATCTCTTCCTTCCCCCCATCACATACCATTCTTGATCCACTATTGCATGGTGGATCCACCACTGCATGGTGGATCCACCACTGCATGGCAATTGTCTCTCTTGTGTTTTAACAAACCTGACACTCCTAAAGAATATATGCTTAGTTGAATCAAACTCCTACTTCTTAGTAAACCTTACCACAGTGGACCTCACAATTAACAAAGGCCTTATCAATGTCTGTGACCCCACTAATCCTGTCCACATAAATGGAAATTCATTAAGCTTTTAGTTTTGACCCTGAAGCATCTTTGGTCAAGGGATAAGTTGAATAGGCTTTGTGTCCCATCCCCTCATTGATAATAAAGGGCTTAATGGAGCCTTTCCAGCCTTTTCCCTTGTGCTTTTAAAGTAGTATGTTTAAATATATTGAAATTCTTGAATTGATGAGAAACAGGGAGAGGAGAAAGAAGGGTTGCATTCCTCTTGGTTCTGTGGACTTCATTAGATATATTATTTGTTACTGTTAGAGCCATAAAGTCTGTGATTGGGTATTCTACTCAAGAACCAGATGTCCAGACAAGAATATTGAGAATGGATTCTGGGTACAGAATTATGGTTGCTAAATCACAGTATCACCCTTAGCAAGAGTGTACATTTAAATAGTCAATTTTATAAAGCAATTAATTGTAAATTTACACAAATAGTACCTGAAGAATAAGATGATAGAGGAATCTATCTCCCAGAATAAGGAGAGAGCAGAAAGGACTTCTTTATTTTCAAGGTAACTATAAACTACTATGTTTTTGCTTGAAATACTCTCTAAGGGAAATAATTGGCAAGGATGTCTTTCAATCATTCTCAGTAGTATCCAACTCTATGTGACCGCATTTGGAGTTTTCTTGGCAAAGATACTGGAATTATTTGCCTTTTCCTTCTCCAGCGCATTTTACACATGAGAAAAAGAAACCAGTGTTAAGTGATTTGCCCAGGGTCACATAACTAGTAAATGTCTGAGGCTAGATTTGAACTCTGGTCTTCCAGGCTGTAGGCCCATCACTTTATACACTGCATCACCTACCTGTCCATTTGACAAGAATATATTCAGATTATTTCAGCCATGACACTTTGACTTTAGGGTATGTCTTCTCTTACTCTCCCAATAGGGCAGCTAGGTGGTACAGTGGATAGAGCACCACGCTTGGGGTCAGGAAGACCTGAGTTCAAATTTAGGGGCACTTTGTAGCTTTGTGACCATGGACAAGTTACTTTACCCTGTTTGCCTCATTCTTCTCATTTGTAGAATGAGCTGGAGAAAGAAATCACAACTACTCCAGTATCTTTGCCAAAGAAAGCCCTGAAAGGGGTCACAAAGAGTTGGAAATGACTGAAAATGAGGAAACAACAATTCTCCCAATAGTTTACTCCCTCTTTCCTTTCCCCATCATCTCTTTACTTATGATGTAGCCTGTACCTTTTTTACTGAGGCAACAAGGCCTCCCTCCTTAAAATTAAATGTCAAAGGTTTCCTTCCTTGATGCCCAAATACTTACTATAAGAAAGACTTATTTGTAAAAGTCAAAGGGATAGCTAATGTGGTATAAGGCCTGGGGCATTGTCCCCTTGGGCTGCAATATATATAACACCCTAATCTAAAGATCAATGAAACTAGTCAATGTATATCCCAGAAAGGGTTCTTTTCATTACATAATGGAAAAGTAAGAAGTTTGTGTGGGTATGTATTATATAATAATTTTTCTCCCTTAGATTAGAGATTCTTTGGTTGGTAAACTACTGCCATGGGCCAAATCCTGAGACAGACAGAATATACCAAGCTCCTCATATAGGTGTTATAGACTTTATTAGTGTGTATCTTTTAAATGTGAGGTATTTTTGTGAAGGAAGGTTTCTCCTCTGACCAGAAATTCTGAAGGTCTTCCCCTCTCAGACTAATTCTTTTGTGAAGGCAACCTAGGCCATCATTTGCCTTAATTCTTACCTAGCCTGTAGTTACTGAATGGGCTTTGCCTTAGACAAACTGAAACCTGGGAAAAACCTTACCTTAAAATGGCCCACTGCATACAGGAGCATTGCCAGTCATCTTGACCTGTATCTTGCCACTGGACTACAGTGACTCTGGAGGAGAGAGCGAGGCTGATGACTTTACACAAGTCATTCACAAGTCAAAACTTCACTCTCCTGATGTCTCAGATCCTCTTCAGGAACCAAGGACAACAACAACAACAACTATCTGTGGGTAGGGCCTTGATTTCTGATTTCATCACTGTAAGGGATCCCAGTGAGGACAACCTCTATGAATTTAAATCAGCAATTCTTAATGGTAGAATTACTTGAGACACTGGGAGGCTAAGTGTCTTGTCCAGGGTCACATAGCCACTGTCATATAAACTGAGACTTCAGGAAACACAATCCCACAGTGATAACATATCTTACTCAAGGTCAGGCAACGAGTGCATTTTTTGGTATGTAGAGTACACAGCAAGACCTGAAGCTGAATTCAGCTTTAGAAACTCAGTAGCTATGTGACCATAGTCATAATCATAGTCAACAAATATTTATGAAGTACCTAATATGTGCCAGGCATTGTGCTAAGCATTGCAGTGACAAATACAAAAAAGATAGATAGTCCATGCCCTCAAGGGTACAATTCACACACATACACACACACACATGCACACACACACACACACACACACACACACACAAGCAAGGGAAGTGATCTAACTAGTCTTACTCTCCTGAAAAGGAGAAGTTTATGGCTCCATCCTCCAATCAGAGGGGCAGAGAGCATTGGTAAGGTGTGAATAGTAAGGGGAAAGATCTGATTGGATTTCTCAAGATGATGAAATTTCCCAATGAGTAGCCAAAGATGTCTACAATGAGAGCACTCATGTGAAAAGTGACTTGTCTGAGGAGGACCCTTGACAAGACCCTTATAGTCTCCCATTTTCAATTCCCTCACGAGTAAAATAGTGATAATAATAGCAAGTGTTAGCAATTTTTTAAAGAATCAAATGAGAATAGACCTAAAGCACTGTGGAAACCTTAGATCCCCATCTTCCCTTTCCTCCCTCCTGCTACTATTAGGTCACTGAACTTTTTAAGCCTAATGCCAGAGAGGTTGACTGAGTGTTTAGATAGGTAAAACAGGTATTGAGCTAAGAGCAGGTCTTTAAGTGATTTATTTGAATGTTTATTTGTGAATTAATAATGAAGTGAAAGAAAAAAACTATTAAGTGTTTATAATAACCTAGACACTGGTTTAAACATTGGGTATAAAAATGCAAAAAGAGAAAGTCTTAGTTCTCAGAGAATTTACAATCCAATAAGAGAAAACAACATTTATAGGTCAGCCAAGAAAGGGTATTTTGGTCTGGGAAGTCACAGAGAAAATGATTAGAAGAATAAGACATTTTTAATTGGCACGCCCTTCATGGAAGGGTTCTAGTAGTATTGATTTGATTAAAGTTCTAAGGGCAAGAAGTGGGACAACAACATGTCTGAAAAAGGTTGATATGAAGGAGCATAATCAGGTCTAGGACTACTACATAAAGAGAAATCTCTTCAATCATATTGGCCCTTTAACAAGAACTAGTTATGAAATTTTCTGTTAATGAAAACATTTACTAAAATAATATCTTTCACTTCTATGAAAGGCCCCACTTCTATAACAGACCTAGCTTGGGAACAACAGCACCCATGTGGCATCTTTACAATTGGTTGGATAGGAGTGTATGGGAGAATGGGGAGTTGAGCTTGATTTTGAAGCTGCAGACCCAGTTGACTAGAAGGATGTTGTCCTCAACAAAAATGGGGAAGATATGAATTTTTGTTGTTGTTGTTCAGTCATGCCCGACTCTTTGTGACCTTATATGGGGTTTTCTTGACAAAGATACTGGAGTGGTTTGTCATTTCCTTCTTGAGTGGATTAAGGGAAACGGAGTTGAAGTGTCTTGCCCAGGGTCACAGAGCTAGTGAGTGTCTAAGGGATGATTTGAACTCAAGTCTTTCTGTCTCTAAGTCCAGCACTCTATCCATTGGGCCACCTAGCTCCCTTAAGATAGAAATTATGGAATGTATTAACCATCTAGGGAGCTAGGGAGCCAAGAGTAACCTTAGGCTTATGACTTTTGAATTTCTAAGTCCTAAAACATAGGTCCAAAGCACCTGAGTTCAAAATTGGCCTCTAATATTTACTAGCTCTGTGACTTTGCACCAATCACTTAACCTCTATCTGCTTGTTCCTTCATCTGTACAATGGGAGTAATTATAGAACTTATATGAAACTCAAATGAGATGTTTGTAAAGTACTTAGTAGAATGTCTGCCCTAGAATAGGTAGTTTAAAATGCTTTTTTTCTTTCTTACTGATGAGGAAATAGGACTCTGAGAGTTTGTCTTTTATAAAGTCATACAACTAATTACTGACTGAATGCAGGGCTCAAAGTCAGGCTTTCTTGACTTTGAGTTTAGCAGCACTCTATCCACTGCTATATCTAGTTGCCTCAGATAATATTCATTACTTCAAAATAATAACAGGAATGGTTAAATAAAAAGTTTTAGAATAAATGGCATGATGAATGTTTATGTGAACTGAGCATGTAGATAGAAACTAATTATATCAGTGGGTCACATTTTCTGGTTGGGTTTTGTTCAATTTATTTTATATATTTACCATCAATTTATTTTAGAAAATTTGGATATTTAAACACGGTCACAACAGAACAGCCAAATAGAGGAAGTTTTAGTTTAGTATTTTTTTTTAAGAAATGAAATTAGGATTAATGATGCTTTAAGTGAACTCTTCACAGAAATAGAAAGGAAAGTTCATTCTGTGACAAATGTTAATTGGTGAGAAAAGAACAAGAAATATAGATAAATAATCACAGTCCATTTAACTTAATGGCATTATTTTTTTTAAAGTAGAGGTTAATTTTGGCCTGTTTCCTAACATGGCTTGGAAATTTTCTGACATCCCAACCAACCAAAGCTGTTAAGGCCACTGTTGCTTTAGGGATTGCTTGATTTCATAATGTATACATCAAGTACCCTCTATGTGTCCTAGAGTGAGTGAGAGGTTGTGGGATTTAAAGAATAAGGAGAGATTACCCTAGTCTCTGAATAGTTACCTTATAATTCTGCTGAAGAGACAGGATTTTCACACAAAATAATTACAAAATAATAAAAGACAAACTATTACCAAGGGGCCAGGTAATACAAGATATACAACATAAGGAAGCAGAAGGAACAGGATGAACCAAGTTAAGTAAGGAATGTCTTGAGAATAACACATTTTTTTTGGCCTCAAAAAACCCCACAAGTTAATACACATGTGATATCAAAAAAGCAACCAAGTTTGACAAATTATCTTTCCCTTCAAACCTTTTTTTTTTTTTTTTTTTGTTAATCTCTCTATTTCTCTTGAGGGTAACACCATTCATCCAGGCAGGCATCCAGGTTCTCAACCTCAGAGTCATCTTCAACTCTTTATTGCCCCTTAACTTTCCATATCCAATATAGTACCAAGTTTTGGGGGTTTTTGTCAGTTCTAACTTCATAACATTTTTTGCATCTCTCCCCTTTGCTCTTCTTTCACAATCGCAGAGAATTTAAGTGACTTGCTCAAGGTCAACCAATTAAAAAGTGGTTGAGGCTGGATTTCAACTCAGATATTCCTAACCTTAAGTTCAAGGTTTTATCCACTGCATCACATAGCTGGCTTTGTATTTATTTGCATGTTTGACCCTGAAATAGACATTTGGTTTTGTATTTACTTACTTGTGTATGTGTCATAAACTTCCCAAAGGTAAGCTCTTAAAAGATAGGAGCTGTTTTCTTTTTTGTTTTTGCCTCCTCAGCCCGTAGCAGAATTTCTGGCACATAGCTGGCACATAATGAGTGTATATTGACTGATTAAAAACAAGGAATATTAAATATCTATGTCTCTTAATTGATGATGCAAATGAATATTTTCTTTCTATTTCTAAATAACTTGTCAACTTTTATTTTGATTGCTTTTGATGATGGTCTCCATTATCCTGTTAGACTCAAACAAGTGAATAAACTTTAATTGCCCTCTGGGCAGCTACCTTTAAATATTTATCATTATTCTACAGACCTTTTCTATGAAAATATAATCATTACCCTGAATCCTCTTAAAGCCTGGAATTGTCATGCAAAAAGTCTTTTGGTGTACCTCTAATCAACATAAATCAATATTAGAAAGCTATATCAGACAGATGAAATTAAAGAAAGGAATATTTATGCTCAGCATCATGAAAATATCCCAACTCTCAGCACTTTGGGGATATTTAGCATTCCTTCTATTGAAGAAGAAAAATTCTATGGCTTTAAATATTTAGGAGGTGCTGAATAAATAATATACCATAGGGGAAGAAGCCCTATATTGAACACTAACAACACAAGTAACTATTGAGTCTTTTTTTTTTTTTCTATTCCAACTTCCTAAATTTCTCCAGTCCCAATCTGGCAGGTGAACTCTTTGTGTCCCCTTCAGACAATGAGGCTGTTTTACCATCTGTAGAAGGTATTTATAAAATGATTCCTTCAAAGAGCCCAACACTTACATCTAAAGAATCATGTATTCATAGGACACGGTTGAGTAGATTTTATGATCTCTCTAGGCTAATGCCATGTATTTTCATGAGCATTCCAAGATTGGAAAAATAAGAGTAGCTATGTAGCTAGGATAATGATATAATGGTGAGAGGGAAATAGAATTCTAACCACCAGTGACTCTTCTGCTACAGTAGCTGAAGGTATGGGCATGAAGGTAGAGTTATTAGGGCAACTGTGGAAGACAGCCTGGAATTTCAATTATTTCATTGAGTGCCTTTGCCCTACTAAATCATTCCAAATTCAATGTTACTTATTCCTCATGAAAAGCCCTAGGCTCTTAGCCAAGCTAACCTACTGTAAGGGCAAGCAAAGTGGGACTTTTTCCTGTTTTTTTTTTTCTTTTGGAGTGCTTCTCAGCTCTAAGGCAATGAAGTACTTTTGATTGAGTCCTGTCTTTGCTTGTAGGAAGGTCCACACTCTTTTGCTAATTAGGTCATGTGAGGTATGAAGCCTTCCAGTGGTGTGAAGCCCTCGGGCCCTGAAAAAGGGTATATATACCTAGAGGATAGCCATTTAACTCAGGATTGAGAATTGAGAAGAGAATTGTCAGAACTTCAGGAGGAGAGGTTTTGCTTTGGGGACTCAGTCATTGGAAGAGTGTTCCTGTGAATTGGCTAGACAAGACTCTGGGTAGCCGTTAAGGAGCCCTCCCCCTTTGAAAAATCCAGATGTTGGTGCTTCTCTCTCTGGTAACTATGTATGTAATGTCTTGGTCAGACAGCTAAAAGTCCTGCCTGTCGATTTTTGTTATTTGCTCTGTTTGTATTTTCTCTGTTTACAATTTCTGTTAGTATTTGCTCTGAGGCTCAGGATGCTGACTTTTTCCCCTGAACTAAGTGAATAATATATGTATGTTTAATTAAAGTGAGATTGTAAAGTTGCTTTCTTTAGAAAAGCAGATAAAAGAATCAGTGCTAGCAGCTCTCCTGTGTGCTGGTGTCATTGGCCTTACACAGCCACAGTAGCTGCAAGTAGCATTGTTGTTATACTTACTTAACACCCTTCTACTACTTCTTCATTCATTCCTCATAACCTAAGGTGGACTGTTTTCCTCTCCACTGCAATCTATATTCCTTGCTTTTTAAGATGAGCTTATATTCACATTCTCCAGGAAGCCTTCAGTGCTTGACTGTACACAACACCCTCAACGTGTGTACTGATGTAGATTCAAAACAAATTTAATAATTTATACATAGAGGGAGCAGGAACCCTTCCTTAGAATGCTTCTTAATTCCAGTGCTTTCCCTTAATTAATTAATTTCCAATTATACTGTATATAGCTTGCTCACTTTCTATGTATATTTGTTTGCATGATGACTCCATCATTGGATTTTAAGGGAATGGTACCAGGGACTTTTTCTTCTTTTTGTATCTTGAACAATTAACACAGTGCCTGGCATATAGCAGAAGTTTAATCAATGTTTATTGAGTTGATTGATTAGTATGTGCATAGAAAATTTTCACAAAGGTTTCATAATGATGAGAAAGCAGGCATATGGTTGATAGTTATTGAAGTTTTTATTGGTTACCTTTTAAAATTTTACCTTAGTTTTTTTTCTCATTCTTTTGGAAGATTCTCCATTTTGAGATCTTAAAAACAAAAATCTCTGAATGCCTTTAACATTAAGCTACTTTTGGCATAATTACTTTTCTCTTTATGTTTGATGGAACCATTCTCTCCAAATTCATTTTCTTAGATGATTTTCTACTTCATTGGGAGAAAAAAAATGGAAAATAGGTCATAATATCTATAGTGTTCTTTTCTCATAATCTATGGTGAAATTTCTATGTTTGTACTCAGAGCACATTAAAAATAGATAAACCTTAATAAGGGATATATTTAGTATCCTTTAAATAGCATGCCACTTAATTTTTGATGCATCTTAGAAGATTAAAATCCAGATTTTTTTCTCATATATTTCTTATTGATTTTGTTTTAATAAGACAGTAGACTAATAGTGTTATATGGTTAACATTACTAAGAAACTTTAGGTATCATCATGAATCAACTTATCTACTATCATCATTTATTGAGTTTTCTCTTAATTGAACTATATTTCTGTTAGCTCTAAAATTTCAAAATAAAGGAAACCTGATATGCCAACCTTGGAGTCAAGAAGATAAGTCAGTCTGGTATATCCCTGACTCTGAAATTAAAGGACCTGAGTTCAAATTCTTCCTACAATGCTTATTACATGTGTAATTAGGCAAATTTACAATCTTGGGACGTTTCCTTATCTGTAAAATGAAGGTATTTGAGTAGCTCACCTTTATTTTCCTTTCTAGTTCTAAATCTATGATCCTATGTCTTGTACAAAGTACAAATGAAAAAGGAGTCCATAATTTTTGAGGGAGAAAGGGGAATAGAAAATAAAATCTGTTCTATGTGCAGTTTAGCTATTTTGCTTTAACAAAGTTCCATTGGCATCATTTTTTAAAAATAAGATTAACATGTGTTCTTTCCCTGCCTTAGCTCCACCCAATTCTATTTCTCCTAACTACCTTGCTATTTTGAGGCACTTAATTTTCATGGTAAAATACTTTGATAGTACTAAAATACATTGACAGCAAAAAAAAATTTCCAACAACTATTGGCCAAAATAAAATTTGGTCTAAAACTTTTATTTTAACCTAAATCTATTTGAAATATTCTCCAAAGTTAAGTATTAGGCATATTGGAATCAATGATAAAATAACTTCTTCTCTGGGCCTCTAGTGTTTTTCAGATTTAGGTTGTATAAGAGTGTATTATGTGTATGCTGTGTGAGGCTGTCCATGTATACACACATATTTTTTTTATTATGGAGTTAATTATCATTTATTATGTTTCTAATATGTGCCATTAGCTAGAGAAAGTACCTAATCAACTATGAAAAGAGCACCTGGTTCAAATTCTGTCCACAATGTGTATTACTGTATCAGTAAGGCAAGATTCATGACTTTGAAGATGACCATAAACATGCCTGTATAGTTTGTAATCACAAAGTATAAGAGATTCTCTAGGTAGAAGACAGGGAAAGTATAACATTTATTTAGACAACAGAGGATTAAATCCCAAAACCAGTAGCTCCCACCCAACATAGCAACAGTTGTATCCCAAAGCCTGTAAGTCCACCTCAATGTAACAACAAGGAAATTATAATGCAGTATTACAGCAAAGAACCAAGTCATCATGTAACCGTCCTCCCTGCTGAGGCCTCTCATAAACACTCAGGAATCCCAACTGTCTTCTTGCCTGTGTTCTCTCCCCCTCAGTTCTCTGGTTGCTGCAGCTCTCTAGTCTCCACTCTCTGCTCAGCATTCTCTCTGCAGCTCTCTCATCTCTCCACAGCCCTCTGAGTTCTATAGTTTGCTAGTCTGCAGATTCTCAGCTCTGTCATCTCAGAGTTCTTCTCCTTGGGGTGAATTTTGACCTTAATGGCTACCTTCTGGGTATATACACTCTTCTCATGTCCTGAGACCCTCATACTCAGACAGCCAAAGGGTGTAGGCCTGGAACTTAGCACTTAGTAAGTAAAGGGTGTAGGCCTGCTCCTAATCAAGCCTCCCTTAACTAGCCCCACCTGAGACCTATTGAATGGGCTGAAAGATCTTTAGTCACTGACTGGCATCACAATTACTTGTATGATGTAGAGAAAGTCATTTAACTCCCCTAGGCCTCAGTTTACCTTTCATTAATTTGGGGTGGAGGAAATGGCCTAAATAGCCTTTGAGCTCTCTTTTTAGATCCAGATCAGTGATTATATGAATGTGGAATCTGAGAACTAAAATGCCAGTCCCGACATTCCAGCATTTTATAGATGAGTACAATGGAGGGCAATGTGACTTTTCTGAGGTCACATATTGAATTAATTATTTGCAGCACCAGTTCTGGATTTTTTTTAAAAATTTACTATATATTTATTTTTAACTTTTTTTTTTTAAATTTGAGTTTCAAAGCTGGTAGAGTATGTTCTAGGAACCAGGGAACCATGTGACTTTTTCCCAATGTTCCCATCAAATCAACTTTAAAATAATGCCTTAAATCAAATTTTGGAGCAGTGGAGGCCACAAAAGGTTACAGGTAGACATTTATCTATCCTAAGACAACTTAGGAGGTCCACAGGAGAAGTCTTTAAAACCAGGGTGGACTCTAATTTTTAAGGAATTATTTTCTTCAGTAAGATTTTGTACCTCTTTTTTTATTTGGCCTATTCTGCTTTCTAAAGCATTCTTTTCTTCAGTGAATTTTGTTCCTCTTTACCATTAGACCAATTCTGCTTTTTTAAGGTGTTATTTTCTTTAGTATTTTACCAAGCTGTTAAATTCTTTTTTTTTTTGATAATTTTCTTGCACCACTCTCATTTCTTTTCCCAATTTTTCCTCTGCCATTCTTATCTTTTGCTTTAACTCTTCCAGGATTTTTTCTTAGCCTTGGATTCTACTAGCATTTTTCTTTGAGGCTTTCCTTATAACTATTTTCACATTGTTTTCTTTTTCTAAGTTTATGTTGTGATCTTCTCTGACACATTAGTAGCTTTTTATACTCAAATTCTTTTTTGGATGTTATGGTTTTCTTATTCTCCCAATTGGGGAATGATGCTTATTTTTATAAACTCAGTTCCCCAAATACTTGAGAAATGAAGTTGTTATCAGAGAAACTTGCTTTATTTTTGGATGTTACTTGGATATTTTGGATATTACTTTATTGTCTATGACATAGACTATATATATATGTGAAATAGAATTTCCCTGAATATCTCTTTTAATTAGTTCTATTTTTTTGCCAATCCTGAATAAAGAGCAGAGCACATTTACAAGACAACAACAGCCTGGAAGCACTGGAACTGGCTCTGACAGAGCAGCACAAAAAACCCTAAAGCTTAGGACAGTGCCACCTCGCCCTCAGGTTATTGTAGCCCAACTTTAATATAAACTTCAAAGTGAAGAAATGAGCTAAGATGAGGAAACTGACGTAAACAGGGTTAAGTGACTTGCCAAAGGTGACACAGCAAGTAAGTGTCAGAGGCTGGATTCAGACATAGGTCTTGCTGATTCTAGGACTGGCAGTCTATCTACCATACCACCTATCTGCCCCACTGATGATTAAAGAAAGACAAATTGAAACAACTCTCAAATATCACCTACCACCTATCAAAAATGACAAATGCTAGAAAAATTGAGGGAAATAGGAATATTAGTGAATTATTAGTGGGGTAGTCAACTGGTCAAACTATTCTGGAGAACAGGCTGTGCAAAGGGCTATAAAACTGTACATACCGTTTGGTGTAGCAATACGACTACTAGGTGCATATGCCAAAGAGATCAAAGAAAAGGGACCTATATGTACAAAAATATTTATAGCAGGTTTTTTTTTGTTGTTGTTTTTGTGGTGATGGTGATAAAGTGATGGTGGTGGTGGTGACAAAGAATTGGAAATCAAGGGGATGCTCATTGATTGGGGAATGGCTGAGCAAGTTGTGGCATATGGTTTTGATGGAGTACTAATGTGCTAATTATGTCACCTTGATATGTTTTCCATGTCAGTATTTCTTTTTTTGTTTTGATGAGATATTTCACATTCTCTTTTACTTTTTCATTCTTTTGACTTTATTATTTCTTGATGAACCCTGGATCCCTTCAAAGGTCAGCTCAAGGCCAATCTCCTTCAAATGTCCTTTCCTGATTCCAGGTATTAGTGCTTCCTCCTGCATTCCCAATCACTTTGTATTTCTTGCTGGTAGAATGTAAGGTCCATGAGGGCAGAAGCTCTCTTGATTTTCTTTAATTCACAGTGCATCTAGCATAATGTCTGACACTAAGACTCTTGATAAGTGCTTATTGAATTTAATTGGCTTTAAAGTTTTTACAAACGTTGAAGGCCTACATAAAAGTTTTTTTTTTTAAATTACTGTTAGCACTCTCACTAATTATATCACCCTTTCAAAATTTCTGCCTCTTGCTTTTTCACTTTGCCATTTTCTTTCAAATCTTCCTTTTTCAGAGTAGAATATATTCAGGAGAGTTAAACTTGATCGATTAAAGTTCCTTAAGTCTAACTACGCTGATAGGATATATTCTGTTATAGTGGATTGTATAATATACAATAAATACAACTAGTCTTGTTTAAGAAGGCAACGAGGAACTTCAAATGCAGTTACATGAATAAGTGGCAAAATATATGAATATGTGCATTGAAGACCCCTTAAATTCCGTGGATATGAGAGGTAAAAAAATGAATTTTTAGGAATATTGTGATGTCTGTCATCAATATCACATTGAACTTCACCATGACTCCCTCATGTTGCAGATGCCCATTGCACTTAATGTCAAATAAAAGCATTGATACAAATTGTTGGGTGGATTTCTTTTAAGCCTTGCTCTCTTTATTTCTGTCAATAACATTTGCAGCTCAGTTGTGTTAAAAGAACAAATATCTTATTGTTCTTTAAACTGCACAATGCACAGTGTCCAATGACTACACAGGAGAATTAGGCAGGAATTTTTCACCTGATAAGCAGCACTGCAAAAATTGACTAGGCACATTATGAGAGTTTTCATCTTCCTTTGGAGCATTAAATATTGGCCATTGCCAGAGGAAGAATCTCAGCTTAGATGGACTAATGCACTGATCCACTGTGGCACTCTCAATATTTATCATTCTCCCCTTCACTAGTTCCACTTACTATTACCCAGTCAATGCTATTTACATCAGCTATATTCTCTTGTTCAGTGCAACTGAAGACATTCATCCTTCTGCTCATACACCTGTTCTCTACTACTGTTCTTTTTTTTTCCCTTTCCCTGAATTGGAAACAAGCTATTTGTCATAATTTTATCTCCTGTATTTGGTGATTTTTTTTTTGAAAACATCAACCCATCACAATAAATTTCTTCAATCTCTAAGCAAAGCATCTGACTGAAAATCCTTTCCTTAAAGGAATTGTTCCAAGATTTGGCTGTAAAAATAGTTTCCTTCTCTTCAAAAACATTTTCAAAATTTCCTTCTCTGTACTATTGCCCAAGGCATAAGCAACTACCAAAATAAACAAAAAAATGCCAATGTTTGCATGATTAAAATGTATTTTCCTTTGTGACTTTAAAAAGGAAAGGAAAAAAATAATGCTCATAAAAGCATATAAGAAACTAACAAGTGAATTGCTCTAAGTCAAGCTTAGGAAAGAAAAGCCTCAGCTTCAGCCCATTGATCTTATATTAATAATTTTGATTTAATTTAATTTTAATTACTTTAATTAAATAATTTTATTCAATTCCACATGGGTCTATTGTCTTAATACATGATAAGCAGTTACTGTCATAACTACTTGTATATCTGTGTAAATATCTGTGTGTCCCAAAAGGTGAATTGATAAAGAGTATAGTTAAGAATCTGGAAATGCTATCTTGCCCAACTGCCTCAGTTTACATTTGAGGACAGGGGAAGCTAAATGACTTTCCCAAGATCACATAGTAAAGTCAAATGTGGAATTTAGATAAACAAAGTATTTTTTTAAATGTTTACCATGTGACAGGCACTGTGCTAAGTCCTAGGGCTATAAATATAAGCAAGTAAGATGGTTCCTCCTCATAAAGGATTTACATTCTGACAAATTGAACCTAGGTTCTTTTATTTGGCTACGAATAGTTTAAGGCCATACATTCTGCCTTGTTATTTTAAATAATCATTCAAACCACATTAATTAAATATTCAATAGGCAAAACTCATTGGATTTCTATTGTAACTTAGCCATTCCACTCCTATTCTTACTTTGACAAGGCAAGGATGGGAGGCTTCCTTTTATGTAAATTTCAATTAGAAGCCATGGGCTGTGGATAAGTTCACTTACACCACTTGGTAGTGGTGTACATCCAAGGATGTAAACATTAGGTTGACACATGCATTGCCAGAGCAAGCTCAGTGTTTGAAAAAATTCCAAAGGAAAGTATGTGAGAGAAGAGGTATTAGACTGATTACCAAACTGAAGGTCTACAGAGCCATTGTGCTGACCTCATTGTTTGTATGCCTGTGAAACCTGGACAGTATATCAGTACCATGCCAGGAAACTGAATCACTTCCATTTGAATTGTCTTAGGAAGATTCTGAAGATCACCTGCCAAGATAAGGTATCAGACACTGAAGTCCTTACTTGAACTAAACTGCCAAGCATTCAAACTCTGCTTCAGAGAGTGCAACTCTGATGGGCTGGCCACATTGTTTGAATGCAAAACATATGCTTGCCAAAAAGACTATTTCATGGAGAACTCACACAGGGCAAGCATTCACATGGTCGTCAGAAGAAGTGATACAATGATACTCTCAAGGTCTTTGGAATTGATTGTGTGACATGGGAGACACTGGCACAGGACCACTCAGCATGGCGTGCCCACATCAGAGAAGGTACTGTGTGCTCTATGAGCAAAACAGAATTGAAACAGCTCAAGGGAAACACAGGATATGCAAATTTAAGAGTATCCACCCCAAATGTTCACATGGCCTATTTGTGCCCAACCTGTGGTAGTGCATCCGGGGCTTGTATTGGTCTGATCAGCCGTAGTCAGACACATTGGAACTTGACTCTAGCATAATGATGTCATTTTGGTCCTTTTCAAGAACAAAGGACAACAACCAACCAATCAGCAGCAAGCTGGGTTGTCTGTCTATTAGCAATATCAAATAATACTTTAGGCATTATTATGATCATTGATCTGAACTTATGATTTCATCAATCTGGAGAATTTCCAGCAAGGAAAGTCCTCTACAAAATACAGATCTACAACTGTTCTGCAAGTCTCAAAGAATTTAATAAGACAGTAAGGTTCTGTTTCCTACAAAAGGACATTGTCAGAATTTAGATTTGTATCCATGTCTCCTGATTCCATACATAGCTTTCTATTGGGTATTTATTATAAAATTAATAATTAGACTATTTAAAGGAAAGTCATACTTGTTAATGTAATCACTTGTAAATAATATTCAAATTGATTCTGCTGTTTGCAAGAAAAAAAATGTTTGAGATTAACCACGGAAAGGGTACTAATCTTGGACTCAGAGACCTCAGTTTGATTTGTGGTTCTGATAAATACAGCATGACCATGGACAAGCCATTTTCTTATCTGGAAGAGGGGGATAAAATAATGTTCATTATATACCTCATATAATATTTGTAAGGAAAATATTTTATATCTATGTGATCTATTCTTCCTGTTTTCTATGACTCAGTGCCTAGAAATAATGGAAGCTAATAGAAACCTCTCATCAGTTTCATTTCATTTCAACAATGAAATTTTCCTACCAGAGTATTACAAAATTACAGTAAACATTCTAGAACAATAAATAACATACAATATGAATATCTAAAGTGCATCTCTTAGTATTGGAGACTTAAAGCTAAAAGATCCCTTGAAAGCCAGTGATACTAACCCTCTCATTTTATAGATAAGGAATTGAAACTGAGAAAGTTTAAGCATCTTGCCTAGAGTCACATAGCAAATAACTGTGACGGGATTTGGACCCAGGCCTATAAGCCCAGAAGTCTATCCATTGTGACATCTAGCTGCTGAAACAGATTTTAAAATCTCTTTGCAGTGTGACTGTCAAAGTTTATTTGAGATTCAAAAATGTATATTCTGGAGATATTTTTAAGGATAATATTTTTGTTAGTTTTTTTCATGTACAAAGGTGATGTTCCAGATTGGTAAGTGACATGTTGTTGTTGAGTTATGTCATGTCCAAATCTTTGTGATCCTATTTGGGGATTTCTTGGCAAAGATATTGGAGTGGTTTGCCATTTATTTCTCCAGCTCATTTTACAGATGAGGAAACTGAGGCAAACAGGGTCAAGTGACTTTTCCAGGGTCACATGGCCAGTGTCTGAGTCCAGATTTTAACTCATGAAGGTGAGTCTTTTTGATTCCAAGTCTGGCGCTCTATTCACTGTGCCACCTAGTTGTTCCCAGACTATCGCTATTTAGTGGTGATAACACTGGTTAAAGCATCACAGATCTAGAGCTAGAGGGACCTGAGAGGTGATTTAGTTCAACCCTTCGTTTTAGAGATGAAGAAACTAAAGTCTAGAGAATGTAAGTAACTTATCTAAGATCATACAAGTCACAAGCGTCAGGGTCAGAATTCGAACTTAGTCCTATTACTACTCCAAGCTCAGCACTCATTTAGTTTCAACTTACTAATTTCTTGCTTCTAAGTAAAAAAAAAAAATCCTAGAGATTTCAATTAAATTCCTATTTTGGAGGACATAGATGGCACACATTACATCAAATTAAATCATCTTAATGTGAAATTTAAAGTAGAAACTTTAATTGATATGTGAATTATGCTATGAGGAAAGAAATGAAAATATGTGGTATCATAAAATCTCAACAAGGAGCGTAATTTGCGAAAATGGCATGAAATTCATAAATTGTAAGGAGTTTCCATTAAGGTAAATATCAAATGGTTCCAATAAGTTTGACTACTGAAAAGCTTGAATGTTAAAATGGCAGATAAAATAGTCATGGGAGAAGTAGATTAGATAGATGACAAATTAATCTGAGTAAGTGAATTATAAAATATAGTAATTTTTTTTCAATGAGTGAAAAAGTGTTAAAGGTTTCCTTGACTCATGACACTAAATTAAATTGGGTGAAAATTGACATGTTACTAACCAAAGCTATTCCTTTACTTTAGGAAATAAGATAACAGTAAACATTACATCTTTCAATCCCTCCCCATCTCCTAATCCCTTCCAACACAGAAAGTTCTTTTAAAATCCTGAAAAAAAAGGAAAATCAAACATGAATGCAATTAGAGAAGTTGACAACTCATTTGCCTTAGGCTAATTTATGTTTATACATGGGTAACATTGGGAAAGGGGCAGCAGAGGACATTTAACTATTACTATGATATAAAAACATACAACAACTATTTCCTAGAGGAAGACATTTATGGTTTATGTCCAAAACATGAAATGCTGTTTATATCTAACAAATCATTTGTTTTGAAAGCTTTGAATGAACAACTGTAAAGAAGATTAATGGATTCTACATAGCTTCTACTTTGGCTTAAATAATTCACTTAACAGAAAAAAAACGGTGAAATATAGAGGGAAGCGCTTTAGATTGGGAGTCAAGAGACTGGATTTTGCTCTTCTTTCTGCATTCATTCACTATGTGAACTTGGGTTCACTCATTTGTAAAATGAAGGGCTTTGGAATCAATAATCTTCCAGCTGTTTGTTTCTGTACTTCTTTCCCAATATTCTTGTTTATATGCAACAGTGACCCTCATTATTTAACCAACACACATACACAGAGCAATGCCAACATGTGATCTCCATATATACAAATAACTTAACAGTTATTACTCTTATTAATGGAAAGTGATAAATATAGACTATTACATGATACTACACTCTCATGGAGCAGTTTTGTGGCTTATGGAGATAAAGTTGAATTTAGAGAACTAGTAATCTGAGGAAGCCAAAGGTCAAGTGATACTATGTTGATGTATATAATGTTGTATAGATCCTTTTCTCAATCCCAGCAGTTTAGAAGCTCTGGTAGAAAGTAAAGACAAGGCTGACCAAAAGTCCTTCAAATTAGATGATAACTGAGAGTTGGATAAGAAATCTAATTTCCTGTGAACTTTTCTGTTCCAAACTTCAAAATATTTTCTGCCGGGGGCGGAGCCAAGATGGCCACGTGAAGGCAGCATCTTACCGGAGCTCTCTCACAAGGTCTGTCAGATTCCTATAAAAAAGTGAATTTGAGCAGATTTGAGAGAGTCAGAAACTGTGAGCAGTCTGCGTGGGGCCAATTTCCGAGCCGGGAGAGTCTGAAAGGCCGGAGGCACGAACCTGTAGGCTCGGAGAGTGCTCGGTGCGGAGCTGCTCCAGACCAAGGTGGAAGCGGCTGGCTGGGAAATCCACGTGGGAAACGGGCTGGAAGAAAGCTGGGCGCCCGAAACCAGCAGAGATCCTCAGGACTCCCAACACAGGACGGCAGTCTGTGGGAGCGACGAGAGGCAGCACAACGCCACCAGGATACACTGACTCCAGAGGTTTGCAGCCCAAACTTATGAACTGCGGCTTCTTGAACTTCCGGGAGTTCTTAATGTCCAGGTAAACAGCCCTAATCCCTCCCCTCCCCACCCAGAGAATCCCTCGGGGAAAAAAAAATAAGAATGCTGGAACTGAGCAGAAAGTAGTGGGGCTTCAGTGGTCAAATAGCAGAAGTTCATTAGTCCCATAGGGGCAGAGTCGGCAGGGGTCAACACCGGGAGCCCAGACGTAATCTTGCTCCCCCAGGGGAAGTGCCAGTCATCAGCTCAAACAACAAACAGCTGAGACCATTGCTGAAAAGCAAGTGCTGGAGAGCACCCACAGGGAGTGAGACGCCAGGGAGTCAGACCCCTCCCCCACACCTCAGGAAACTGAAGGTTATAATTCTAGACTCACAACCCCCAGAATAAGAAAGCTGGGAAAGAAAGCCCTGAGGCCCACAGATAGAAATTCGTTGTAAAGCCAGCAAAAGGCAAACCAACATGAAGAAGAACACAAAAAAACCGAGGACAATAGATTCTTTTTATGGAGACAGGCAGGATCAAAATACAAATATCCAAGAGGAAAGTAACGATACTGTAGATACATCAGATACCTCAAAAGGTAATATGAACTGGTCTCCAGCCCAAAAAGCCCTGCTGGAAGAGCTAAAGGAGGATTTTAAAAACCAAATTAGGGAGCTAAAAGAAAATATGGAAAAAATGGAAAAAAAATTCACGGATGAAATCAAGTCCCTAAAGAATAAGATTGGCGAAAAGGATACGGAGATTCAGAATCTAGAGAGAGAAAAGGATACCCTGAGAGGCAAATTCAACCAATTGGAAAAGGAGACTCAAAAGCAAAATGTAAACACTAACTCATTAAAAATAAGACTTGAGCAAGTGGAAGCTAATGAATCTATGAGGCACCAAGAAGTAATAAAACAAAATGTAAAGAATGAAAAAATAGGAAAAAATGTGAAATATCTGATCGGCAAAACAACTGACCTGGAAAATAGATCCAGGAGAGACAATTTGAGAGTTATTGGTCTACCGGAAATCCACGATGAAAAAAAGAGCCTTGACAGTATCTTTGAAGAAATTATCAAAGACAACTGCCCAGAGGTCCTAGAACCAGAGATCAAAATAGTCATTGAAAGAATTCACCGATCACCCCCTGAAAGAGATCCCAAACTGAAAACACCAAGAAATATTATAGCCAAATTTCAGAGCTATAAACTCAAGGAGAAAATACTGCAAGCAGCCAAAAAGAAGCAATTCAAATATCGTGGAACTACAGTCAGGATCACGCAGGATCTCTCAGCTTCCACATTAAAAGACAGGAGAAATTGGAATATGATATTCCGAAGGGCAAAGGAGCTGGGACTACAACCAAGGATCAACTACCCAGCAAAACTAAGCATAATTTTCCAGGCAAGGCGATGGACATTCAATGAAATAAGGGAATTCCAGAGCTTCCTGATGAAAAGGCCAGAACTCAATGGAAAATTTGATCTCCAAAATATTTTCTCCCACCCAGGCCTCTGCAAAACCATTTTGCTCTAAAGTAAAAAGCAAAAGAGTTTTGTCATATGCATTTGGTTGTTCAATTCTTTTCTCCTTTACTTTTATCTTCCAAATTATTTGTCCATCCTGCTATCTGGTAAGAGAATGTAAACTCTGTATTTCTTTTCCTTTTTCAAGTCTATATCCTAATATATGATAGAGCACTTGGTAGTCTAGATCTTGGCTGTGAGTGTTTTTTGAGTGTATGAGTGTGTGTGTGTGTGTGTGTGTGTGTGTGTGTGTTTCTGTTTCTACAGAGTGATAGCTATGTAGCTATATAAGCTCTCTCAAACCCTGCTAGACTGAATGTTATGTTCCAAGAGGAAAAAAATCCATTAATACTGCTTTTCTTTTAGTGGATATTATAAAAATGCTCATTCTGTTTTGATTTGATTTCACTTTTAAATTTTCACTATCAATAAACATTAATATATTTAAGGGCAATGTAGAACAGTGGTAGCTAAGGGCACAGTGAATAGAACTCTTAACCCAGAGTCCGAAAGACCTGAGTTCAAATATGACTGCAGGTGTTTACTTTTAGTATGGTCCTAGGAAAGTCAGTCCATCAATACACATTTAATAAGTGACTATTTCATCCCAGGCCCTGTAATAAGCACTAGGGATTCAAAGAAAGAGAAAAGACAATCCCTGCTCTCAAAGAGCTCACAGTTGAATGAGGGAGAGATTAACCTATGGACAAACAGGATATATACAGGATAAATTGGAAATAATTAATAAAGGGAAGTCACGTTACCTCTGCCTTAGTTTCCTTATCTGACAAATGTGACAATAATAGCACCTACTTCATAGAGTTGTTGTAAGAATCAAATGGGATAATATTTGTAAAGCTCTTTGCAAACCTTATCATGTTATATGAAATCTAGCTCTTAGTATTATTAGAAAGTCAAATGTGACTATATATATATATATATATATATATATATTTCAGTATGACATATATATATATATATATATATATATATATATGCAAACCTTATCATGTTATATGAAATCTAGCTCTTAGTATTATTAGAAAGTCAAATGTGACTATATATATATATATTTCAGTATGACATATATATATAAATATATATATATATGTATATATATATATATATATATTTTGTCATACTGAAATTTTAAAAGACACAACTATTGTATAACAGGCTAGTTCATTAGAAAATGTGGGGGATTGGCAATTATCTAACGCTTAATGAAATTTATGTATCCAATCTACTTTTTCACAATAAAATAATAGGTTTTCATTGTATTTCTACCAAACTGCTCAAGCAAAAATTAATTCAATATCATTGTATTGGATCAATGCAGCAGAAATAAGGGCAGATCAAGAAAGCACAGCAAAATGTTTTTAATTACATGATGTTAATCATCAAGTACTAACTATGGAATTTGTATCATGAATAGAATGTATAATTGCTAAGACCTGAGAATGAAGTAATTCTAGGCATTCCATAGCTATTTCTGAACAGTCCTCCTTGCTGAAGTTCTCCCATTGTAGATTACAATTTAACCATGGAGCTGTAGCTCCTCCTAGTTGCTCAGACTCTAAATCTAAAATGGAAAGAAGCTAGCCCCAGAAATGGAACCAAGGAGAAAAAATTCAGCCATTTGAGAAATAGGTACTTGGGAAGTTAAATAAGTTAATGTCTACCATAGACTCAAACATACTAGAAAGTACCAGGAGCACAAAAATGAGGGTTTTACAAGTCTAATAAAATAAAAAAAAATATTTATTTGAGGAATTAAAATTATTTAAGGAGCATCTGAGATAGATGTTTATTCACCTGTATGCTATCTTTATGTATGGTTAGTTATGCAGTTTATAATTTTCAGAAACAAAATCAACAGATGTAGAGACTAGAGAAATTATAAAGGCATTAGTTCATGTATACAAATACATATATGTAGACAAATTAGCAAACTAGATAATGGGAACCAGTCACAGAAAACATATGGTACCATATAGAATGTAAGAATGAAGATTTGAACTTGAAAGCTGTCAGGGCTAAATTTCAGGCTAATTTCATAATTCTTTTTTAATGAAAGACTTTAATTATGCTAATAATTACATGTGGTAGCATCAGGTGAAGGGGGCATCTGCCATAGGAAAACCTAAGAAGTACTTAGGCAAAAGCTCCGTGATTTTAGTGCAGGATTTGTTAACCAAGAGTTATCTTTGTTATCAAGACAGCCTTATTGTAAAACTATTTGGACTAAATGAAATGTTAATGGCTATTTCAGTTTCTATCTATTAGAGGGAAACAGATTGCCAATTGGAGTATTGGATAAAGGGCTAGCCTTGGAACCAGAAAGAACTCAGTTCAAATCCTGCCACTGAAGCATACTGTGTGACCATAGGTTGTGTTTGTCCTTCATTCTTGAAGAGGACCATGACATCAGGGAAATGATGACATGACTTGCAGTTGACTTGGATTTGAGTGAGGGAGAGCTGTGCAAGGTCACCAGCCTCCCTTTCTCCTCCAGAGCCGTCTGGGTCCAGTGGTCTGATATTCATCAGGACAACTGGACATGGCCTAGGATGCATTGCAAGACCCTGGTCCTTTCAGGCTAGGGTCTTTTCAGGTTCTCACTTTGAGTGAGGTAATGCCCATTTGGTGAATAGGCCTCTTTAAGAAGTTAATCAAGGGAAGGCCCCTTTAATCAAAACTCCCGCCAAAAAATCAAACTGGGAGGAGGAGACCCGCAGGGATCCTGGCCAAAAGAGAAACAATTACTATTTGGTATTTACATTCACTCTGTGCTAGGAGGGCAGGGTGAATTTTGTTTAAGGCTGGTTTTTTCAGAAAGAAATCTAGCCAGTAAACCCAAAGTTAGAGAGGCAGTCTTCAGCCATTGAAATGGAGCATGGAAAGGGGGCAGAGGCAGAGGACATGTGACCATAGGCAATATATTGAACTTCTAGGTGCTGCTAGGCAACATCTTAATAGGTTAAATTACACAGAAATTGTCTCTCTCTGAGAGGAGTGATTCTATTTCCAGGAATTCCCCACAGGGATAAAATCCCAGTTCAGGACCATGAAAAGAAGGAAAGGAAAAAGGAAGATTAGGATGACTCTCTCTCTCTCTCTCTCTCTCTCTCTTTCTCTCTATCGTAAGGTATTTATACTATTGTTTAATGTCCAGAAAATTTAAATTATAATTATATAGCTTTCTCTCAATACATAGATATAATTTTTATATTTGTAGAATTTTTTGAATACTTGTACTTGAAATGCTTTTGTAATAATAGGATTGTGAGCTAGAAAGAATGTTAGAGATCATCTAATATAACTCCCTCATATTACAGATGAAGAAACTGAAACTTAGGGAATAGTTCAGTATCTTGTACACAATCATACTTGCAGTAAGTAGCCAAATGGGATTTGAACACAGGTCTTTTGACTCTAAATCCAGTTTCCTTTTTATTTTCCTACCATGTGTCTGATTTACTATTTTTAGTAATAATGAAATTATAATGTTTTTGTATTCACATAGTTAAACTCTGCAATTTCTCCATAGTTGCCTTAGGACAACTTCTACAATATTAGGAGTCAGGGTCTGTGGCAAAATTCCATCTTCCTATAGCTAGACATCCTCTAGAGGTTATCACAATTACTACAATTGCTTTTACATGTAGCGCCTATGGCACCCCCCCCCCAGAAAAGAACTCCCCAGTGTGGGGTCCCCACTATAGTTACCCCACTTGCAAGGTTCTCTTTGGATTCACCTTCACTCAAAACAATTGCTCATTAAGCCTAACAAATATGTCTACTTTTCAGCCTAGAGACAGTTAAAATCAGAGGCATTAAAAAAAATAAGATGCAATTAATATTTGCAGTGGAACATAGGACACAATGTCCTTCAAATATGTATATCATTAATAAGGAGAGTATGTATAGAAATCAGGCATGAAGGAACATGAGATTCCCCCATATACATTTTGTTCGTGAAAAAATTAAGAATTTCTATCTTAGACAATTGGGCTTCTATATATGAAGAAAAAAATATTTCTGGCAAAGTAGATAATTACTTTTACTCTTTCCCCAAAAAATACTTTGTATGTATTGGCCCAATTTCCTAGAATTTTGTGATGTCTCAATAGCAATGACTTCAGTTCTACAGTATGGTCATGATCCCAATCAATGTGGTCACTCTCTTCACCACTGCAGGTTACTACCCTTCAAACCTTCTCATCTGAAATGACTCTTGTCAGGGATTTTGGTAAATCTTCTAGAGGACCTAGGCAACACATGAGAGGGCTTTCTCTGTTTCTTTTTATTTTGTATGGATAATAATGCATAGTACAGCCTTCACTCAGGCTGTCCATTATTTTTATGCCCTTTTAGTAGAAGGGGCTGGCTTTTCCAGTTGCTCATCTCCTTGATGATAACTCAAGTTATTTCTCACTTCCAAGTTTTCAGTACAAATATCCTGCATTATACTTGAACTCACTATCTGTCTACCATTTTTGGTTAGTGTTTTCCATCTTTTCCCTTTTGGTGGATGTTGTACCTGTTGTCTGAGATAACAGTAGGCTTCACTCTTCCATTTCCTGTTGTTGTTGTAGTAGTATTCAATAGGATCTTCTTATGACTTGCACATTCTCAAAAAATCATAAAATATGAGAGATATAAGGAACCTAATAACTCATTGTATTTGACCCCTCTCATGTTAAAGTTATAAAAAACTAAGGCTCAGTGAGGTTAACTGAGTTATTCAAGGTCAAATAGTCTGTAAATAGCAGAGGCAGGATTTCACCTCATTTCTAATACATTTTCAGCTATGTTGTATCACCTTTGGTCTTACCATCTTCTCTTCTTACACTAATTCCTACTCTTTTTTTTCCTCATGATCTTGATAAATTCACTTAACCTCTCTTGGCTATAATTTCTTCATTTATAAAATGAAGACTTTCAATTAGATGGCTTCTAATTTTAAAATATAGTATTATAATTTTATTTTGCAGTAGTCACTCCGTAAGCCTCTTGCCTTGCTTCTTATTCCTATCATGATTCAATCTCATAGTCTTTTGTTCAACCAATATTTATTGAGCAACTAGTACATGCATAGTTTGGGGTGATCCAGAGGAGTTTAGTAAGCAAGGTCTCTTTCCAAGGAATTCACAATCTACTTGAGAGGCAAGACCAACAAGCCAGTTATAGGTGAGAAGGTAAAAACAATACAGAAATTAAATAATAATAAAGATGTCACAAGGCATTTTACGATGAAGTGCCAATTGAATGTTACAGGCGAAAAGTGAATTAGAAATTCAGATCAGGGAATTCTGTGAGCATGATTATTTCAAACCTCAGGTGAGTCATAAACCTCTCTTTCATTTTCCTTTCTCGTTTAGCCTTCTGGGTCAAAACATATATTTTTAAAATACTTTCCCCCACCAAAAATTCCCCAGCCAAAAAATTGCTATAGTCAAACTATTCCTCTCAAATGGGCCATAAAGTATGATAAGCACTCAAGGCCTTAGGCCTTCAACTACAAGAACTAAAACCATTCTTGTCTGTTCTTCCATTCTAGTAATTGTTGGATAGCTGATATAGTGCAAAAGGCTGATTTAAATCATTTCATTTAGTTCCTTATTATTGGGAAAGTCACAATTCAAGTGAAGTTCTCACAACTACTGTAAGCTGTTCTTTTGCTCCTGATAACATGTATTCATGTTTTGTGCACAGAACTATTCAGGCAGACATCAACTTTACTGAAATCATAACTAAAGACTCCCAAGAAGCATTCCCCCATTCTCCACGTCATTAAAGATTTCCCCCACATGCTCTCCTTAGCACTTTGTTTTGCAAAATTCTAAATGCACTTTATAATGTGTGGTTTGTCCTTCATTCTTAAAGAGGACTATGACATCAGGGAGATGATGACATGACTTCCAAATGAATTTGATTTGAGTGAGGGAGGGCTGTGCAAGTTCACCAGCCATGATGCTACCTACAAAAGACATTCGTGTTTGCACTTATTCCCCTGTTATATGGTAAATCCATGAGGGCCAAAAACACATTTTGTCTCTACTTGCTTTGTCCCCCAGGACCTACCTCAGTGCTCCATATACAATCAGTGTTTACTGATATATACTATAAGAATCAAAGCAGCTTCAACTAGTTCCTATGAGTTATTCCTAAATGACCAACTCATCACAGATTAAAATAAGCATGAAAGTAGCAACCAAGAGAAGTACAAATAGATATTACAAGGCAATCAGTATTCTTTAGATCCCAATACATTCTAGTCAACATTTTCTAGCATCTCTCCCTTGTACAACCTTCCAAAATTATTATGCCTTTTGGTTATGTTAGCATCTGAGGCAGAATGTGAAGGCAGGCCTCTCTTTCCATTTTGCCCCTTTGGACCTCTGCTTTGTCATTAACAAACTTCCCTTTAACCTAGTTTTTCTTTACTCTAGTCATCTTCACTCATATTCTTTAGCTCTGATTTTGCCTTTTCTCTTCACCCTGGACAGATTGGACGAAGAAAAGGAGTTGCCGTATTTCCTGTTCCTCACTGACACATCTAGGTCCCTGCCTTAGTATACCCTATACCCAAAATTCAACTACTTCTTTTTATTTGAGAAATTTCAATCACCTTGTACAAATCTTTATTGCAGTCTTTTCTAGGTATCCAGGTCACTCTCTTTTCTCAAGATATTTAGAACTCATATCATAATCTTCCTCCCAATTGTATCCTTGTTATTCCTTGTGACAGAGGATCTGGAAACCTCAATATACACAGTAATGAGCCTTCAAACACCCTAATCTTTTATCTCATGTGGCTCCTAAAGTCCAATAACCTGTAATTTCACTTCATCTCAGTCATACATCTTTGGGAATGACCATCTCCTCACCCTTATCCTTACCAATCATTTCACCACCTCTGTAATTTTGACTTTGAAACTCTTCTTTCTGATAAATTTTATCTCCTCACAACTCAACTTTGCATAATTCATCCTAAACCTATTCTTTATCCTCACTAAAACCACCTACCATCCCTCTTTTAATTTAATTATTTAATTAGTAATGAAATAATTTAATTTCTCAGTTCCTCTGGCAACTTTCTAACACTGTGAGTTATAGAACAATTTTGGATCTTCATGGAAGAGATATTTTCACCTCTAGGATTTTCTCATGCTAATTAAATCACAGGTTAGGCCAAAAAAGAAAAAAAAAAGGTGCCACACAGGGAACTGGGTGCTAGTTGTACAAAAAGAAGAAACAAAATGGTTCTTGCACTCAGAGATCTTATAGTTTTGTGGATCCTACTAGCCATCTATATTGAGTTTTGGGCCCACCCAGGGTTGCCAAAAACTGTTGAGGTTTAGCCTCTGTCCACCTAAGGCCAAAAAACTGTTGTGGTTTCATGATGTGTTTTGGTGGAACTGTTTCAAAGACTTCAGAGTCAGACTACCTCTAATACAAGTATAGGCATTTATTGAGATTGATGCCTCTCATGGAGTGGGCTAAATTCCAAGAGGAACGAGCAGCTTCAGAGGAAGCAAGATGGATTTTTGTAGGGTAAAGATGCTGATTACACAATCAAAATTTACATGAAATACAGGAATATGGTTAATATTACAAAGGCAGGAGGAGTTTGTTAAGGGATTAGGTAATGGAGGAGGGGTCCTAACCTCAGTGGAACTGTGCAGGCACTACTGTAGGGTTGATCCCTTCTACAATTTGGTGGTCAAGCATTCTGGTCATGCTGCCCTCCAATTAGCTACCTATTGTGGCCCTATCTGGTCAAGGTGGATAGGTATTATGGTCTTGCCTCAGGCTAAATGGATAATGTGATTGTGACTGCACAACTGTTTGCATGATAAAGGGTCTGTGCAACAAAACTGAGTTTCTGTTTCTGTGGGAAAGGAGAATTCAGGGACATACCTGTTGTATTAGTGAGCAGTGAGGCATAAGTTAGGACATTGACGGGGAGGGAGAGGTAGGTGCATAGGGCCTATAAAGAACTTAGAATATTGGGGCTGGGACACCTCTATTAGGACTCCATCAACCTAGATTCTTAGGCTTATAACTTTGGAATTATTTCTCTTCCATTGTCCTTTCCATATTCAATCAGTTGTCATGTCTTGGGAATTCTGCCTTCAGAGCATCATTTGAATTCTTCCCCTTTTGCTTTTCTTATCACCCTAGTTCATCAAATTTAGCCTATATAACTGTATTAGCTTCTTAATTGTTCTCCCTGCTGTCAATCTCATCCCTTTCCAAGACATCTTTTTATAGCTGCCAAAAATTATTCCCTAAAATGTAAGGATAAAAAGGTCACTCCACTACTTTTTATCATGTGGAAGAAATGCCTATAGAAGAAAATAAAAACTCTTCCACTTGGCATTTAAGGCCCTCTACAAAGTGGATCTAAGCTACCTTGCTAACTTTATTTCATTCTATCCCTCTTTGTATATTTAAATTCCATCAAAATAGACATCTAGCTTTTTCTGAAACTTGATCGTCAATCAGCCATCTCCAGGCATATGGTTCTACCTTCTGGGCCTGGAATTCCCTTCAACCTTTTTCCTATTTGACTCTCAGAACACTTATCTAACTTCAAGACTCATCTTCCATTGCTCCTTCTGTGAAGACTTCCTTGTTCCTCCCAATTGTTAATTTAATCTACCTCTTTCTTTTCCTTTGTTTAATACTCATTTTCCTACGTGTTGTAGCCTTACAGGAGAAGGTAAGTGCCTGGAGATCAAAGATTGATTTATTTTTGTCTTTTGGTCCGAGTGACCTACATTTATGCTTCACATATAGTTGATGCTTATTTAAAAAAATAAATTAACTTATTCTTTTGTCTCTCCACTTTCCCACAAACATTTACACAATTTTGAAGTATCCCTCACACACACTAATTTTCCTTTCAATTTAACACAAGAGTTTTTAACTTACTTTTTCATCATGCACTTCATTGACAGGTGAAATCTATTTATACCTTCTCAGAAAAAAAAATGCATAAAACAAAATACATAGGATGACAAAAGAAAGCAATTATATTGAAACTGAGTTATAATTTTTTTTTTAAATTCACAGACCCTAGTTCTTACACCTTAACATCTCATGGCAGGACTACTAATATTTATATATTCATATCTTTTTTCCCTGCCCAAACTCTTTCTCCTTTTCCATTCATGTTATACACTCTAATATGGTTTATCTTAAGTTTGGTTTGTACCTCTGGTTTCATTCATGAAAGAAAGTTCAAGATTAATATTCCTAAAATATTACTTTAATTGTGTCACTTAAGACAATGTGGTGTGGTGTGAAGTGGCAATATACATTGAAAGAGCACAGGCTCTAAAATGCAAGGAACTATGTTCAAATCCATCTTTTCAATGCTTACTACCTGTATGAATTTGGGGAGACCACTTATTCTGTCTCAGCTTCAATTTTATTATCTGTAAAATGAGGGGGTTGGATGAGATGGTTTCTGAGGTCCCTTCTAAATCTATAGTTCTCTACTGGAATTCAAAGTGACTTTGACTCCTAACACTCTCCTGCCCCTAACATTATTCTTTTTGTGCCCATAGCAATTTAGTTTGATCTATATAAACCTTCATTACCCAATTTGTAAAATGAGGATAGTAATATTTGTACTACCTGTCTTACAGGATGGGTGTGAGTAAAATGCATTGTAAACCTGTCAAAACTATGTAAATAAATGTTTTATATTGTTGTAACAGGGAAAATTCCAACTTTTTTAGTCTATCTTTTAGTTCTCATATATTGGCTGAAAACTATCTTTCCAGTCTTATTTCGTATTATAGCCCTATTACTAAAAGAGAGCATTGGAATGAGAATATAAAGACTGGGATCTGATTACAGGATCCATCACTTACTAATTACTTAGTTATCTTTTCCTCTTTTCACAATTTTAGTTTTCTCTTCCCAAATAGATTGCAAACTCCCTGATGGCAGGGACTATTCCATAAACTTGTTGTTAATCTAATTTCTTCTCTATTCCTCTAGCCCACTCACCTACTATAGCCAAAGCATCTATTTGGCACAGTAAGGGCAGTGCTGTAGATCAGGAATGAGAAATTGTTCTTGTTCATTTTGTTAATTATGTTCTACTCTTTGTGACCCCATTTGAGGTTTCCTTGACAAAGGTACAGCAGTGGTTTACCATTTCCTTCTCCAACTCATTTTATAAATGAGCAAATGGAGGCAAATAGGCTTATTTGACTTGCCCAAATTCATATAGCTAGTAAGTGTCTTAGGCTGGATTTGAACTCAAGTCTTCCTGACTCCAGATCTGACTCTATTTATTGTGCCACCTATCTGCCTCAAGAGTGAGAAGACTTGAATCTAAATTCAGTTTCAAACATTTATTAGCTGTGTGACCCTAAGCGAGCCACTCAAACTGTTTGCCTCAGTTTCCTCCCCACGTGTAAAATGGAAATGATAATGGCACCTACTTTGCCAAGTTTTTGTGAGGATCAAATAAGAGTCCTTTTATTTTGCAAAGTTCCTGGCGTATTATCAGCAATTAATAAATGTTTAGTGAGCAACCTAAATAAATAAACATTCAAACTAGCAAGGCTTCATTGTAAACTAAGCATTCTCACTTCATTTCCTGTTCTGATTAGAGGTAGCCTGATTGGTCAGGGTTGGACTATAGAAATAGCATGACTAAATTTCAACAAAATATTTGATGAAATTCTCTTATGTTATCTTTGTGGACAAGATGGAAAGAGGCAGGTACTAGCTGTTATGTAGATATAAACTATTAAATATTAGAGCCAACTTTTTTTTGTTAAGTAGCTTATTTTAAACATTTTTTAAAATTTTAAGTTTGAAATTTTCTCCTTCCCTCTAGCTCCTCTCCACCCATCAAGAGTGCAAACAATATGATATCCATTATACATGTGAATACATACAAAACATAATTCCATGTTTGCCATATGGCAAAGAGGGTACCTAGGTGGAGGAGTCAATAGAATGCCAGATCTGGAGTCAAGAAGACTCATCTTGGCAGAGCCAAGATGGCAGAATAAAAGCAGGTACTTATTTGAGCTATCCCTCAAATGCCTCCACATACCTGTAAAAAATGATTGTAAACAAATTCTAGAGCTACAGAACCCACAAAATGACAGAGTGAAACAAATCTCCAGCCCAAGGAAACCTGGTAGACTGACAGGAAAGGTCTATTTCACCAGGATGGGACAGGAGCTCAGCCCAGCATGGCCACATTGTGCTGGCACAAATGGGGCTGAAGCAGGCCTCAGGGCACTGAATCACTGGCAGCTGTGGTGATTTCCAGACTTCTCAACCCACAAACACCAAAGACAAAAGAGAATGTCAGTGGAGAAACTCTCTCAAACCTGTTTGAGAGAAGAGTACAGCCTGGCCTGACCCCCCGGGTGACAGAGGTGGCAGTGTTAGGCAGCAGCAACAGCAGTGGCTACTTCCCGAAATCCAAGCCCACAGATAGTGGGGGCATTGAGCAGCTGATTGGAGGGGGATTGTAAGGATCTGTTTGCTGGCACTGAGGCAGGATTCTCTTGCTTCACCCTGCTTGGATGTGGGTTACAGTCCTGGGTGACAGTCCTTCCATGAGGAGGAGAGCTTGTGGAGGCTATGGAGAGGAAATCCTCACTTTTCCAAGACAGAAAAGAGTGTTTGTGGTCCTCATAGACCAGAGCCAGAGGCCAGGAGAGGAGTAAACACCTCTCCTTTGATCATACCACCTTAGAAGAACTGATAATTTACAGGTGTCCTAGAAGTATCTCTGACAACAGCTGCAGAGTCTTTCCTTGACAAAGAGCTCAAAAGTCAAATAATTGGCTGGGAAAATGAGCAAAGAGAATAAAAAAATCAGATTATGGAATCTTACTTTGGTGACAAAGAAAATCAAAACATACAACCAAAAGAAGACAGCAAAGTCAAAACTTCTACATCCAAAGCCTCCAAGAAAAATATGATTGTTCTCAGGCCATTGAAGAGCTCAAAAGAGAGTTTGAAAATCAAATAAGCAAAGTAGAGGAAAAATTGGGAAGAGAAATGAAAGTGATGCAATAAAATCATGAAAACAAGTCAACAGCTTGCTAAAGGAGACCCCCCAAAAATACTGAAGAAAATAACAACTTAAAAAATAGACTAACTTAAATGGCAAAAGAGCTCCAAAAAGGCAATGAGGAAAAGAGTGCCTTAAGAGGCAGAGTTAGACAAATGGAAAATGAGGTACAAAATACCACTGAAGAAAATACTACCTTAAAAATTAGAATTAAGCAAGTGGAAGCTAGTGACTTTATGAGAAATCAAGAAATTATAAAACAGAACAAAAAGAATGAAAAAAAATGGAAGACAATGTGAAATATCTCATTAGAAAAACCACTGATTTGGAGAATAGATCCAGGAGAGATAATGTAAAAATTATTGGACTACCTGAAAGCCATGATCAAAAAAAGAGCCTAGACATCATTTTTCCAGAAATTATAAAGGAAAACAGCCTGGATATTCTAGAAGCAAAGAGTAAAATAGAAATTGAAAGAATTCACCGATTGCCTCTTGAAAAAGATCCCCAAAAGAAAACTCCCAAGAATATTGTAGCCAAATTCCAGAGTTCGAGTTTCAGTACAATAGAGGACTTTCAAGCTTTCTTGATGAAAAGACCAGAGCTGAATAGAAAATTTGACTTTCAGATACAAGAATCAAGAGAAGCATGAAATGGTAAATAGGAAAGAGAAATCATAAGGGAGTTACTACAGTTGAACTGTTTCGTTTACATTCCTATATGGAAAGATGATATTTGTAATTCATGAGACCTTTCTGAGTATTAGGGTAGTTGAAGGGAATATGCATATATATAGACAAAGGGCACAGGGTGAGTTGAATATGAAGGGATGATATCTAAAAATAAAAAAAATACAATTAAGGGGTGAGAGAGGAATATATCAGGAGAAGGAGAAAGGGAGAGATAGAATGGGGTAAACTATCTCACATAAAAGTGGCAAGAAAAAGCTGTTATAATGGAAGAGAAGATGGGAGAGGTGAAAGGGAATGAGTGAATCTTGCTCTCATCAGATTTGACTTAAGGAGGGAATAACGTACACACTCAATTGGGTATCTTACCCTACAGGAAAGTAGGGAGGAAGGGGATGAGAGAAGAGGATGATAGAAGGGAGGGCAGATCAGGGGAGGAGGTAATCAAAATCAAACACTTTTGAAAAGGGACAGGGTCAAGGGAGAAAATTGAATAAAAGGGGGCGGTATAGGTTGGAGGGAAATATGGTTAGTCTTTCAGAACATGACTTGTATGGAAGTCTTTTGCATAATGATACATGTGTGGCCTATGTTGAATTGCTTGCCTTCTCAAGGAGGGTAGGTGGGGAGGGAAGAAGGAAGAGAATTTGGAACTCAAAGTTCTAAAAACAAATGCTCAAAAAAAAGTCGGTTTTACATGCAACTGGGAAATAAGATATATAAGCAATGGGGTATAGAAATCTATCTTTCCCTACAAGAAAGTAAGGGGAAGGAGAAAAGGGATGGGGAGGGCAGACTGGGGAAAGGGGCAATCAGAATATATGCCAGGAGGGTAGAATGGGGAGAAAATTGGTAACTCTAATTATTGTAGAAATCATTGTTGAAAACTAAAAACTATTAAATAATAAAACTATTATATAGAGATGCTAATGATTTATATAGGTTTATTTTATATTCTGCAACTTTGCTAAAGTTGTTTATTATTTCAAGTAGATTTTTAGTTTATTCTCT
The DNA here is from genome assembly GCF_011100635.1 of Trichosurus vulpecula. Taxonomy (NCBI): domain Eukaryota; kingdom Metazoa; phylum Chordata; class Mammalia; order Diprotodontia; family Phalangeridae; genus Trichosurus; species Trichosurus vulpecula. The sequence continues at coordinate 215,785,446 of NC_050579.1, forward strand.
AGTATTCTCTAAATATACCATCATATCTTCTGCAAAGAGTGATAGCTTTCTTTCTTCTTTGCCTCCTCTAATTCCTTCAGTTTCTTTTTTCTTCTCTAATTGCTAATGCTAACATTTCTAGTACAATATTGAATATTAGGGGTGATAAGAACATCCTTTTCCCCCCCAGATTTTATTGAGAAATAATCTAGGTTATCCCCTTTACAAATGATGCTTTCTGATGGGTTTAGAAAGATACAACATATTTTAAGAAAAACTCTACTCCTATGTTCTCTAGTGTTTTTAATAGGAATAGGTGCTGTATTTTTTTAAATGCCTTTTGTGCATCTATTGAAATAATCATATGATTTCTGTTAGTTTAGTTATTGATATGGTAAATTATGCTTATAGTTTTCCTAATATTGAACCAGCCCTGCATTCCTGGTTATAAATCCCACCTGGTTATCATGTATTTTCCTGGTGACATATTGCTATAATCTCTTTGCTAATATTTTATTTTAAAGTTTTGCATCAATATTCATTAGGGAATTTGATCTGTAATTTTCTTTCTCTTTTCTGGCTCTTCCCAAGTTTAGGTATCGGTACCATTTTTGTATCATAAGAGGAATTTGGTAGGCCTCCTTCTTCACCTATTTTTCCGAAATAGTTTATATAGTATTGGAATTAATTGTTCTTTAAATATTTTGTAGAATTCAGTCGTAAATACATCTGCTCCTGGTATATTCCTTTCTATCCCTATTTAATTTTCTCCAGAGGTCTAGCATATCTAAATTTTGTAAAATTCTGTCTACCGCCCTAACTTCTTTCTTGTTTATTTTGTGGTTAGGTTTATCTAGTTCTGAGAGGGGAAGGTTTGGGTCCCCCACTAGTATAGTTTTGCTGTCTATTTCTTTCTGTATGTCACTTAACTTCACCTTTAAGAATTTGGTTCCTATACCAGTTGGCACATATATGTTTAGTATCAATTATTACTTCATTGTCTATGGTACGTTTTAGCAAGATAAAGTTTACTTCCTCACCTCTTTTAATTAGATCTGTTTTTTCCTTTGCTTTCTCTGAGATTAGGATTGCTTTCCCTGTTTTTCTTTTTGCTTTTTTTTTCTTCAGCTAAAGCACAATGTATTCTACTCCAGCTGTTTACCTTTACTCTGTGTGTATCTCTCTGCTTCAGATGTGTTTCTTATAAATAACATATTGTAGGATTCTAGTTTTCAACCCACTCTGTTATCTGTATCTATTTTATAGGAGAGTTTATCCCATTCACATTCACAGTTATGATTACTAATTGTGTATTTCCTTCCATCCTATCTCCACCCCCCTCCCCCACCCATTTATATTTTTCTCTATCCTTTCACTCTGTCCCTCTTCCTTAGTATTTTGCTTCTGATTACTGGCTCCCTCAATCTGCTCTCCCTTCTATCAGTTCCCCTTCATTTTCTTTCCCCTTTACTCTCCTACTTCCCAGTAGGGTAAGATAAATTTCTATACCCAGCTGGATGCGTATGGTATTCCCTCTTTGAGCTGAATCAAACAAGAGTAAGGTTTAAACAATGCTCATCGCCCTTCCCTTCTTTCTCTCTATTGTAATAGATCTTTTCTGCCTCATGTGGTGTAATTTCCCCTTTTCTGCCTTCCCCATCCTCTTCTGCCTGTACAATCCTTATTTTTCACCTGTTATATCATCACATCAAAGTCAACTTAAACCCACACCCTGTTTATGTATAGCCCTTCTAACTGCCATAATAAAGATACAGTTCTCAAGAGTTACAGTATAACCTTACCATATAGGGATGTAAACAGTTTAAGCTTATTGCATAACATTTTTTTTCTTTCTTGTTTACATGTTTATGCTTCTCTTGAGTCTTGTATTTGAAGATCAGATTTTCTTTTCAGTTCTGGTCTTTTCATTAGGAAAGATTGAAAGTCCCCTATTTCATTGAATATCCATCTTTTCCTCTGAAAGACTATGTTCAGTGTTGCAGGGCAGTTTATTCTTGGTTGCAATCCAAGCTTCTTTGCCTTCCAGAATATCATATTCTAAGCCCTCTGATCCTGTATTGTAGAAGCTGTTAAGTACTGTATAATCTTGACTGTGGCCCCTTGATATTTGAATTGTTTCTTTCTGGCTGCTTGCAGTATTTTCTCCTTGATCTGATACTTCTGGAATTTGGCTACAATATTCCTTGGGGTTTGCACTTTCATTTTAGGAAGTAATCAATGAATTCTTTCAAGGACTATTTTGCCCTCTGGTTCTAGGATATCAGGGCAGTTTTCCTTGTTAATTTTTTTTTAAAAGATGCTGTCCAGGCTCATTTTGTGATCATGGCTTTCAGGTAGTCAAATAATTCTTGAATTACCTCTCCTAGATATATTTTCCAGGTCAGTTGTTCTTCCAGTGAGGTATTTTACATTTTCTTCTCTTTTTTCATCCTTTTCATTTTGTTTGTTTGATTTTTTTTTGAGGCAATCAGGGAAACATTTTCTTCTCTTTTTTCATCCTTTTTGTTTGTTTGATTTTTTTTGAGGCAATCAGGGAAAAATTTTCTTCTCTTTTTTCATTCTTTTCATTTTGTTTGTTTGATTTTTTTTTTTTTTGAGTCAATCAGGCAATCAGCGAGTAAGTGTCTCAAGCCACATTTGAACTCAGGTCTTCTGACACCAAGACTGATTACTATATCCACTTCATCACCTAGCTGCCCCTCTTGGTTTTTTTTTGTTTGTTTGTTTTCCTGAGGCAATCTGGGTTAAGTGACTAACCCAGGGTCACAGAGCTAGCAGGTGTCTGAAGCTGGATTTGAACGCAGATTGTTTGATTGGTTCTTGATGTTTAAAGAGTCCTTAGTTTCTTCTTGCTCAGTTGTAGTTTTTAAGGAATTTTTTTCTTTTTTTAAAATTTTTTTATTTAATATATTTAGTTTTCAGCATTGATTTTCACAAGAGTTTGAATTACAAATTTTCTCCCCATTTCTACCCTCTCCCCACTCCAAGATGGTGTATATTCTGGTTGCCCTGTTCCCCAGTCAGCCCTCCCTTCTGTCACCCCACGTCCCTCCCATCCCCTTTTACCTTTCTTTCTTGTAGGGCAAGATAAATTTCTACGCCCCATTGCCTGTGTATCTTATTTTCTAGTTGCATGAAAAACTTTTTTTTTGTTTTTGAACATCTGTTTGTAAAACTTTGAGTTCCAAATTCTCTCACCTCTTCCCTTCCCACCCACCCTCCCTAGGAAGCCAAGCAATTCAACATAGGCGACATATGTATCATTATGTATAACCCTTCCACAATACTCATGTTGTGAAAGACTAACTATATTTTACTCCTTCCTAACCTATCCCCCTTTATTGAATTTTCTCCCTTGACCCTGTCCCCTTTCAAAAGTGTTTGTTTTTGATTAGCTCCACCCCCATCTGTCCTCCCTTCTATCATCCCCCACTTTTTTTATCTTCTTCCTTCTTCTTTCCTGTGGGGTAAGATATCCAATTGAGTATGTATGGTATTCCCTCCTCAGGTCAAATCTGATGAGAGCAAGATTCACTCATTCCCCCCCTCACCTGCCTTCTCTTCTCTTCCTACATAACTGCTTTTTCTTGCCACTTTTATGCAAGATAATTTACCGCATTCTATCTCTCCCTATCTCCCTCTCTCAATATATTCCTCTCTCATCCCTTAATTTGATTTTATTTCTTTTAGATATCTTCCCGTCATCTTCAGCTCACCCTGTGCCCTCTCTCTCTCTCTCTCTCTCTCTCTCTCTCTCTCTCTCTCTCTCCCTCTCTCTCTCTCTCTCTCTCTCTATATATATATATATATATATATATATATATATATACATACACACACACACACACACACACACACACACATACATATATATATGCATATTCCCTTCAGCTACCCTAACACTGAGGTCTCATGAATCATACCCATCATCTTTCCATGTAGGAATGTAAACGAAACAGTTCAACTTTAGTAAGCCCCTTGCAATTTCTTTTTCTTGTTCTTTTTCTTGATTACCTTTTCATGCTTCTCTTGATTCTTGTGTTTGAAAGTCAAATTTTCTATTCAGCTCTGGTCTTTTCACTGAGAAAGCTTGAAAGTCCTCTATTTTATTGAAAATCCATATTTTGCCTTGGAGCATGATACTCAGTTTTGCTGGGTAGGTGATTCTTGGTTTTAATCCTAGCTCATTGACCTCTGGAATATCGTATTCCAAGTCCTTCGATCTCTTAATGTAGAAGCTGCCAGATCTTGGGTTATTCTGATTGTGTTTCCACAATACTCAAATTGTTTGTTTCTGGCTGCTTGCAGTATTTTCTTCTTGATCTGGGAGCTCTGGAATTTGGTGACAATATTCCTAGGAGATTTCTTTTTGGGATCTATTTGAGGAGGCGATCGATGGATTCTTTCAATTTCTATTTTGCCCTGTGGCTCTAGAATATCAGGGCAGTTCTCCTTAATAATTTCTTGAAAGATGATATCTAGGCTCTTTTTTTGATTATGGCTTTCAGGTAGTCCAATAATTTTTAAATGTTCTCTCCTGGATCTATTTTCCAGGTCAGTGGTTTTTCCAATGAGACATTTCACATTGTCTTCCATTTTTTTCATTCCTTTGGTTTTGTTTTATAATATCTTAATTTCTCATAAAGCTTCTACTTGCTCCAATCTAATTTTTAAGGTAGTATTTTCTTCAGTGGTCTTTTGGACCTCCTTTTCCATTTGGCTAATTCTGCCTTTCAAGGCATTCTTCTCCTCATTGGCTTTTTGGAGCTCTTTTGCCATTTGCGTTAGTGTATTTTTTAAGGTGTTGTTTTCTTCAGTATATTTTTCAGTATTTTTGGGGACTCCTTTAGCAAGTCATTGACTTGTTTTTCATTGTTTTCTCGCATTCTTCTGATTTCTCTTCCCAATTTTTCCTCTACTTCTATAACTTGCTTTTCCAACTCCTTTTTGAGCTCTTCCATGGCCTGAGACCAGTTCATGTTTTTCTTGGAGGCTTTTGGTGCAGGCTCTTTGACTTTGTTGACTTCTTCTGTCTGTATGTTTTGGTCTTCTTTGTCACCAAAGAAAGAATCCAAAGTCTGAGGCTGAGTCTGGGTGTGTTTTTGCTGCCTGGCCATATTCCCAGCCAACTAACTTGACCCTTGAGTTTTTCAGTGGGGTATGACTGCTTGTAGACTAACGAGTTCTATGTTCCAAGCTTGGGGGGATGTGCCAGCCCTGCCACACCAGCACTCCTCCTTCCGCAAGAACCCCCACCCTGGACTGGACTTAGATCTTCAGCAGGCTGTGCACTCCTGCTCTGATCCGCCACTTAATTCCTCCCACCAGGTGGCCCTGGGGCCAGAAGCAACTGCAGCTGTACTTCTGTAGCAGCCCCATCTCCGCTGCCCCCGGGGTGGTAGCCAAACCACAAACTCCTTTTATCACCCTGTCCCCAGCAGCTTTTCCCACTAACCTTCTCTGTTGTCTTTGGTGTTTGTAGGTTGAGAAGTCTGGTAACTGCTGCAGCTCACTGATTCAGGGCACTAGGGCCCACTCTGCCTGGCTCCTGGTCTGGTTGTTCCGTGCCACCCACACTGGGTTCTGCCGCTCCACTCTGCTCCCAGCTCCATGTGGGATAGACCTCATCCAGAGACCATCCAGGGTGTCCTTGGCTGGAGCCCTGCTTCCCTCTGCTGTTTTGTGGGTTCTGCAGTTCTAGAATTGGTTCAGAGCCATTTTTATAGGTTTTTGGAGGGGACTCAGTGGGGAGCTCACACTAGTCCCTGCTTTCCAGCCGCCCAGGAATTATTTTCTTAAGTTAGCTTTTGTACTTCCTCTTCCCTTTAGCCAATTCTGTTTTTTAAAGAGTTGATTTCTTTTCTTTCTCCAAGCTATTGACTCTTTTTTCATAATTCTCTTTCATCACTCTAATTTCATTTCACAATTTTTCTTCTACCTCCTTTTTTGGATTTTAAAACTCCTTTTGGAGCTCTTCCAGGAGAACTTTTTGGGCTTTAGACCAATTTCACAGCTTTTTAAAGTAGATCTCTATTCCCAGGACCTAGGGGGTACCTGGCTAAGCTTCTTGCACATGAGACCAGAGGATTGGTCACTGGCTTGATGTGTGGGGTTTTCCTGGGCTGGCAATTCACTGTGCTGGGGTTGGTCTGCCAAGTTGCTTCTGTTGTGTCAAGTGATCTGAGGCTGGTAGTTTGCCTGCTCCAATGAGGTTGGTGTCCTCACAGCTGGCCTACTGTGCCATTGCTCTGCTAATCAGGGACCAGAGAGACTTGGTTGTTGATCTGGGCTAGGGTTAGGGCCCTTTTACTGGCTTGCCAGGACACTCCCTGCATTGTGCTATACTTCCCTTTTACCCAAGTGAGATATCCTGTCTTGTAGTCCTTCCAAATCTTGGAGTGGAATATTGTTTCATCCCATCGTTTTGTGGGTTCTTTGGCTCTAGAATTCATTTTGAGGCTTGATTTAAAGATGTTTGTAGGGAAACCAAGAAAAGTTCAGGCAACTTCCTGCCTGTTCTCTGCCATCTTGACTTTTCTTTCACAACCCTTTGTTTTTGAAAGCAATGTTAGTGGACTTGGAATGTGCTGGAAAGGCTGTGGGTTTAGTTTGGTAAAAACGAAACAACCCTCCCCCCCTCCAAAAAACTAACCCCCAAACTTAGCAATCTGCTTTCTGTGGAATAGCCAAGGGTGGGAAACCTGTAGTCTCAAGGACACATATGGCCCTGTAGATCCTTAAGTGTGGCCTTTAGGATTTTTTTTATAAAACTTGGACTCAGTCAAAAGCCAAGGACCTAGAAGGGCACATGTGGCCTCAAGGCCACAGGTTCCCTACCCCTGGTAGCTAATTAAAAGCAGGTTCATATTTGGTAGGTTGGTCATTTGGTGATATCGTCTTTGTCTATGGCAGTCGTGATTCATGCAGTCTATGCTCTTATGGTTATTTATCTGAAAACCTATTTATCTAAGGCCTATATACTTTTCTTCCACTTCTGAAGTAATTATTATACAGTGGTAGAAATGTAAGTGCAGAGGTTAAGATTCACACAGTTTTTATACAGCATATATATTTTAACTTGGCCATTGGTACTATAAATGTGAGAGCCTTGTTGAATGATCAGTGAGTTGACATACCATTAGGTGAACAAAATCCTATCAGTCTTGACAGTCTTGTATTCTTGCAATAAGCTAAATGGAAACTTGGTTTATATGTACTCTTTAAAATAGAAAAATAATCGTAAACAATTAGTAGCACTAGTTGTATTCTCCACTCAGAAGTAGTAAGGAATTAAATTTTTTCTTTCAGGCTTCTCTTAAATCCATGATGTTTATTTATTGTATTCATATTTTTATTAACTCATATCTCTAGCCTCACTATTGGGACTTTGTGCCAAGCCCAGGTACCATAACTTCTTGAAGACTTGGATGTGGGGGCTGTGTCCTGATCTTGTCTAGCCTCACTATTGGGACTTTGTGCCAAGCCCAGGTACCATAACTTCTTGAAGACTTGGATGTGGGGGCTGTGTCCTGATCTTGTTGCCCCTATAGTCTTCTATTACTGCTTAAGTTGTGGATTTGATATCTGGTTCCTTGTATTCCTTCCTGTTTTCTTCTATAACAATGGCCTGAGATATGGAGTTGGGACCAGTTCTCTGCCCTCTGCCTCAATCTTGGCTTCTGTGTCCATCTCCTGCTGACCGAACACAGGCACTAGTTTGGTTCTGTTTCTACCCTTTATAATTACTAAGAAATATGAATCAATTTTGTCCCTTGCTATGTCAATGACAGTTTTAAACTGTATACCAGAAATTGTGCTAGCTTCGGGTGATTCAGTGGGTACTAAAACATGTGTGTAGTAACCAGATACTTTTGCCCCATCTCATTGTACAGTGTCCTACTGTTTGGTTCTTTGCTGAGTCTGTTGACGGACCAGGACTCAGAGCTGACTGGAGTCAAGCCATGATTTACTGTGGTTGGTTCTGGCTTCAATGCCCTTGGTGTATCCCTACAACAGTTCCTTCAGGCTTCTGGACATCTGGTGTTTGCCTTTGTTTTTACTGATCATTGCTTCATCTGGTACTCTTTTTTTAATATTTGCTCTGGAATTTTTAGGGCATCTAGGCTTGACTATAACATTCATTTGCCATCTATGTCAGAAGTTCAGAGTTTTATTTTTAAAAATTAATTAGTAATATTTTGTTTTAATGCAACTCAATTTCTCCATCTCTTCTTTCCCCTGCAAGAAATGTATCCCAAATAACAAAGAATTTTTTTAAGGAAAAACATAAGAGGAAGAAGAGAAAAATAATCAATATTGGTAAATACATGTAAAAAAACCCTGACACTACATAAGATTTTCTCTGCCAGTGGATACCTTACCTCTGCAAAGGAGTGGGGATGGAGGAAGGATATCCTCATATACCCACTTTGAGTACATGCTTATTCTTTAAAATTTTACACTACTCATTCTTCATGGTTTTATTATTTGTAATATTTCCATTTACATTATTATAGTCATTGGCTACATGCTTTTCTTGATCTGCTTATTTGCCTTTGGATAAGTTTACACGCTTCTCTGAATTCCTCATATTCGTTATTTCTTACAGTATCAAAATGATCTATTACATTCATGTACCACTATTTCATTAGCCATTCCTCGTTTGATGGACAATCTACTTTGTTGCCAATTTATTGCTACCTCAAAAAGTGTTGAAATAAATACTTTGATGTATAAAGAACAATTTTTTAAATCAGTGATTTCCTGTGGGTATATGCCAAGTAATGGAAACTCTATGTGAAAGACTATGGACAACATAATAACTTTATTTGCATAATCCCAAATTTAGGTCCAAAATGGATATACTATTCACACTTCCATCAACAATGCACCATGATGTTTTCTTAATATTAGAATTAATTTACTCTATGGGACTAGATGTATATTGATAAATTTATTTATAAAAAGTGGTCCATTCTTTTTTCTGAAGTCTTGGTTCTTGAATGAATTAAATGTTCAAAGAGCAGTAATTTTCCATTATTTGAAGTAATTCTTGAAATAGTTGGAAGCATTATATGTGCTGAACATATCTGAAATTCCCTTCCTGGTTTGTTCATAAAATAAAATTTTTCTTTGTAGTTCATTGTAAAAAAAGTATAAGGATAGACACTCTACCTCTCTTATTCAGATTAGGAATATTTGTTTTCCTAGGGTAAATCCATTGGAGATGATTTTGGGGTAGCATATATAGTAGCTTTCACAACTTTCCAAATAATTTCTGATATTTTAGATTGGTTTATAACACTGTTAATATTGATGTGAGGGTATATCTATTCATAACTTTTGTATAGATCACGTATGTGTGTTTTGGGGGGAAGACTTTCAACTTTCACCAAAATGCTGGCTTCATGGCCAACTTGAATGAACACTAGAGACTTTATTCTCTGATCATTCCAGGTCTTGATAGCATTGTCAAAAGATACTGAAATACAAAAAAATGGTGAGTAACATAACTTATTGTTTTAGGTTTCTTTGAGAAGTACAGTGTTTTTGAAGTAAATGAACTTCCAATGTTCATTAGTCATGCTTTGAAAACATACCATGGAGCATAGCTTTGTTCATTGTGTAATCATAAAGTATTTTAAGTTATATGGATTTTTCTATTGAAAAGTACAATATCATTGAAATAAAACAATCTCAGACTAAGAATTATAGTATATCTCTTTAACATTTTTTTTAGTTACTAAACATTTTATCTAACAATGGCAAAATGGCAAAAATGACAAAATCAGTATTGTATATGCTATTAAAATGCAATTCAGCTCACCCCCATCATCTTATTCTCATTCTACTTTGATTCTAAAGATTAAAACAATCTTTCAATCATACATATGTGAGTATGTGTGTGTCTGTGTCTAGACCAGAGTAACAACAATGCTTCTAGCTGCTGCTGTGAAGGTGAAAGACCAACAAGACCAACAACAAGAGCACACAAAAGGGCTGCTAGCACAGCTTCTTTGATCTGCTTCTCTAACGAAAGCAGCTTTAAGGGGTTAAAAATCTCACTTTAATTAAACATACATATATCATTCACTTAGTCCATGGGAAAAAGTCAGCACCCTGAACTTCAGAGCAAATACAAACAGAAATTACAAACAGAAAATGTAAACAGATCAACAAACAGGCTTTTGTCTGATCATAGCAATACATGCATAGTTAGCCAAGAGAAAAGCACCACCATCTGGGTTTTCAAAGCTGGGGAGGTGGGGAGTGGGCTCTTTCCCTGTCTACCCAGAGTCTTGCCAACACTCTTTCAATGATTGTGCCTCCAAAGGTGAAATGCTAACCTTTCAGCGCATATACTCAGCTCAAGGCCCTGAGGGCTCAGGGACTGCTTAGCATTTAGGGTTTGGGAAAGCTCTTCAATCACTAGCACCACATCATATACATTGTTTCCATTCAATGACTACCAGTTGCCTTACTGCTGAGAAGCACTCCAGAACAAAGGAAACAAAACTTCCCACTTTGCTTGCCATTACATTTGAAAGGCAAGACACATCAAAGTTACTTGATTACCTCAGTGCTAAGAGGCACTCCAAGACAAAAGACAAAAGGGTCCCACTTTATGTGCCCCATTCAAACAAAGGTAAGACTCTTTAAAGGAACTTGATGGCCTTAGCATTCCAAAAGAGAACAGCAAAAAGTCCCACCCTAATTACCATAACATCCAGGGTTGGGGAACCTGGGGTTCAAGGGCACAGGTTCTGTGAAGTTTGCATTCAGTCAAAGGGCTACACTTGAGGACCTAGGGGGCAATATGGGTCTTAAGGCCCCAGGTTCCCTACCCCTGGTCTTACACTTTAAATTGACATTCAGTCATAGAAATTTCATTACCACAGTGAAATGCAAATACAAATACGTGGTCATTTCTACTGAGTTTTAGAATTAAAAGAAAAGACTTCAATTTCATCTTCATTTTTTTCTTTTTTTTTTTTAGAGGGGGAAGGCAAGGCAATTGGGGTTAAGTGACTTGCCCAAAGTCACACAGCCACATTGAATTTTCAATGAATTTTCATTGGATCCATATATAATTAAGTCACATCAATTTTAAACTTTAAGTTGATATCTTGAATGAGTAAAATTCAGTGAGTCTTTAAATATTTATTAACCATATACTGCGTGCCAAGCACTATGCTAAGTTCTGGAGAAATAAAAAGAGGCAGAAAATCATCCCTGCCCTTAAGGTGTTGACAGTCTAACGGGGGAGACCATAAGCAAACAGAAATGTACAAATAGGCTATATATTGGAAAAGTTTTAGAGGATTTTTTTTAGTATAGGAAATTACTAAAATAAGAAAGGCACCAGAATTAAAAGAAGCTGGGATGGGCTTCCCATAGCTGATGGAATTTTATTTGGAACTTGAAGGAACCTAGATGAGGATCCAGTACAGGAGCCATCTGATAGATAGGGGGGGGAAGCTGAGAAAAAATGCCAATCTGAAAACCAAAAGAGAACATTGTATCAGGCAGAGGAGGCTGATCACTAGTGCCAACAGCTTCAGAAGGGTCAAGAAGTATGAAAATTGAAATGAGGCTATTGGATTTAGTAGTTAAGGGATAACTGGTAACTTCAGAAAGAGCAGTTTCAGCAGAATGATAAGGTGAGATGCTGTGTTGTAAGAAGTTAAGAAATGGGCAAGAGGCAAGAAAATGGAGGCACCTATTGTAGAAAGACTTTTCAAGGACTTGGGCCATGAAAGACAGAAGAGATACACGAGAAATAAGGATAGTTTTATATTTAAATATAGTACATTTAAATATAACATATAAATATAATATTAATATATAAAATATAAATATTTTACATTTAAAGGGAAGGATCAAATGAGGGTGTTTTGAGGATAGAGAAGACATGGGCATGTTCATAGGCACTAGGGAAGTAGGCAGTAGACAGAAAGAGATTGAAGATAAGGGATAGACTAGGCATGACAAAGGGGACAATCTGCTGAAGGAGACAGGATGTAATGGAACCACTTGTTCAGGTGAGGGATTGGCATAAGGAATAAGACCACTTCTTTATATGACATAGGGTTGAAAGAGGAGAGAGTGGAGGAAGACACCTGAGTAATATCAGATGAAGAAAGGAAAAGAGAAAGGTCATAATGAATAATCCCATTTTTATTTTTTATTTGTGAAATATGAGGTAAGAATCTAAGTTGAGGAAATGAGGTAGGGAAAACCATGGAAGGACTAAGGAAAGATGAAATTGTTTGGAAGAGCCACTGTGGAGAACTGCATAGTCAGTTGATAAGGGAGGTATAGAAGGATTGCTTAGCACCCAAGAGGGTCCAGTTGAGGTTGTTTGACATAAGTTTATTTTGGACCTAGTCTGAGCAGTTTCGTGATTTTCTCTACATTTAGCAGTACATCAGTAGCTGAACACAGGTTGTAGATGGTGGAAGTCATCCAATGCTGAAGCTTGGCAGAATATAATAATATGATATGGAGGGTATGGACTTGAGAGAAAAGGACAATGTAGAGTTGAATTTGTTCACCAAGGGATCAACATGGAGAAAAGAGGAGACAATGGTTCATGTAGCTGTGTTGGTCTGGCAGAGAAATGAAGGGTTGAATAATTGGAGGTTCCAGTGTGGATGAAGTATAAGCTTTGGGTAAGATAATCCTCAAGGAGAGATATAAAGCCAGTAGGCTATGGTCAGATAAAGGGATTTAGGAATTCTTCAATGCATTTTGCACTTGAAGATGATGAAAAGGTTCAAGGGAATCTTTGTGGCTGAGATGATTTGTAAGAGTCTAGTGTGGGAAATGAGTTGTTGGGATTTTGAGGGAGTGTCCATGTAGATTCAAGAGTTGGGGAAGAAACAAAAATTTTGAACAAACTCATTGAGAAAGAAAGGGGAGTAACCTAGAGGCCTGTAGAAAACAATTACCAGGCTTTTGATTGGGTGGTAGTGAGAAATATCATGTACCTTAAAGGAAGAGTGGTTCTAACTAAAGAAGGTAGGAGGATAACCTGAAAGTGACAATGAGGAGTAATGAATATTCCAACTCCCCTGCTTTGTTCAGTGAGATGAGAGGAAAGGGTAAAGGTGCAGCCAGTATGGGAAAAGGTGGTCAGCATGGCTTTATCATGGCAGGGAGCCAGGTTTCATTTACCACTAGAAGTTGAAAGGATAGATTGGGAGAGGAAAAGTTTCAGGGTGAAGAGAAGTTTGTTGCCTATGGAATAGTAACAGTATAAGGGGAGAGTAGAATTTTGTTGAGACTTTGGGTTGGGACAGTTGAGGAATTGGGAGGTGGTGAATGGGGTTTGGCGGATGACCTTCAGGGCTTCAGAAACACTGGGATACGTAGGAAATGACCAAGTGTCAGAAGGTTTATCATAAAAACAAACGTTCCACGTTTCACAGAGTAGGTTATATATCAGGTAAAATTGAAGTGCTGCACAAGATCAAAGATGATTGATTAGGAGTACTCATTTGACTACTTCCTTTCCTTAACCTTCCCTCAGAAGGCTGGATATTAGGTAGGAAAAACAGCAGGAAATGGAAATTGAATCTGCATAAACAGGAGGCTTTCTACACACCTATGCCCTACACCCCTAAAGGGAGATTAGACTGGCAGCAAAAGTTTGTCTTGATTTTCTAATCTTTGTTTTTTTAAAGAAAATCAAAATTACTGTTACTATGATAACATATCTTGTATAGCTATGGGAGGAAAGTATGCTACATAATTTAGAGGTTTATGTTAGCAGTAGAGGAAAACAAAAATAAACCAAATGAAGCCTTCTCATTCTCTTACAATGAGACTGATTTAATCAATGGAATTAACAAGGGATGAAGATGAAAAATAAAATTAAGAAGGCCCAAAGTTAAGCACATTTGGATTATTGGGAGAAGAGAAAAGAATGGGAAAAAGAAATAGAGGAAAATGGGAGAGGAAATAAATTTCCTTTCTTGTGATACCTTGAAGCACTGATGTATTGTAAGAATTCTTCCCCTCTTTCCATTTGGGCAATAGGGAAAGTCTCACTTACACTGACATTCTGAGTGTATGTGAATTTAAGGGGTAAAATTCAAAAATTTTTCAGAACAATCACATTATCAGCATACATTTCCAAAGGCTTGGTGATCTAGTTTGCAAGTTGATTTACCTCCAGGTTTTTAAAATAAATCATCAGCACTCCTACACAATATCTTTTTTGTTTTTTTTTAATATCATTTGTTCTGGACCATGATTTATATTGTCTCTACTTCTATACATCCACAACATCTTCAACTGATCACTGAGCCTCAGTCATTTTGTCTGTAAAATAACAGAGCTGGAAATTTATAATTCCTTACAACTTATAACTTATTATAATTCTAAGATTCCATTACGATATGAGACAATATTTTAGAATACATTGTGGTAAAAATTGGAACTGACATATTAAAGGGGGAAATAAATTATAACTTTAGAGAAAATTTTCCAGATTACAGGTATTTTATCTGTTTCTAACATTTTCTTCTAATGGCATCTTCACATTAAGTATTTGAAAAGAAAACTTTTAGATTACTAAATCTATTATTTAAAAAATGTAGTAATAAAATACCAACCTTAATCTACAGAGTTTGGAAGAGCCACTCAGATTTAATGTTAATTTCTTTTCACATTTAGATATGTAGTGATATCAGTGAAGTGCCAAATATTATTGCTTTTGATGATCATAAACACTTTTGTCTGTGTATTAGGATGAATTATTTTAGGATTCATGAATATTTTTTCACAAAGTAGATTCTTGTCTTTATTGAAAGTTTTTAATCAATTGTCATTATGCAGTTATAGCTTTTTATGTTTGAAATGGAAAGTGATTTGGGTTTTATTTTACAGATATACAATCTGTATATTACATTGTATTTATATTTTCAATTATTAACAGCTATTTGTGGAAAAAATTATAAATTGATTTGTAAAATATTCAATACTGTCTCAAGGGCACCTTGTAACTAAGAGGACTGGCCCTGAGATAATTGGGAAGTAGACAAAATTATCTACACAGACCATTCTTTTCTCTTCTCCCAATAATGCAAATGTGTTTAACTTTGGGCCTTCTTAATTTTTTTTTTCATCTTCATCCCTAGTTAATTCCATTGACTAAGTCAGTCTCACTGTAAGATACACTGTGATACACTGAACTCCTGCTTCCATCACTATCTGCATTATCATCTTATTTACCAGAGCAGCACCCCAATTTTGGATATTATTTCTACTTGTCACTTTGTGGAGGATGCTTTATCATGAGTACTTCATCACACATCAAATGGGGTTTTGGGGGGAGGGTTTTATTTTCTTTCCATTTTATCATTAAAGCATCCACATTGACTTTTTCAGGAAGCTATGAATTACCCAACTGCCCTGGGATGGCTAAGGTGTCTTGCTGAGGGAGGAAGACAGATATACCTCTCTTAGGTATTATCTTAGGTATATCTTAAATGTCCTCTCTCAAACAAGATGTCATTTCCTAGTAATAAAATATATCAGCTGCTCAGCTCGGCTTTGAAATGTTTACCTTCATTCCCTTTTATCTCCAAGATAGCTTCACAAGCAAACACTGCCAACTCATTGACTGCAGCAAAGCAGCTGTATCCAGGAGGAGATGATAGACCACTAGTGAACATCAGTCAGGGAGGCCAAGTCTCCCTGACTTTTTCCTATATACTTTCTTTTTAAAAATAGAGTTTTATTCCTTTCATTATATATTTCCTAATAACATGTAAAAAATTTAAAATTTGAAAAAAATTTGGTTCCAAATTCTCTCCCTCCATCCCAATCCTCCCACGCTCCTTAAGAAGGCAAGCAATTTTATATCAGTTACATATGCGAAGTCATGCAAAACACATTTCTGTATGAGCCATGTTGCATAGGAAAACACAAACCAAAATATCTCAAGAAAAATAAAGTTGAAAAGTATGTTTCAATCCGCATTCAGAGTTTATCATTTTTCTCTGGAAATTGATAGCACTTTTTATAAAGCTTCCTTTGGAATGGGCTTGGATCATTATCTTGACCAGAGTGGCAAAGTCATTCAGAGCTGATCATCCTTACAATATTGCTGTTACTATGTACAATATTTTCCTTGTTCTTCTCACTTCACTTTGCATTGGTTCATATATGTCCACCCAGGTTTTTCTGAAACTATCTTGCTTGTCATTTCTTATAACACAATAAAATTCTATCACAATCATATACTATAACTTGTTTAGCCATCCCACGATTGATAGGTATCCCCTCAATTTCCAATTATTTTCCAAAACAAAGAGAGCTGCTATGAATATTTTTGTGAACATAAGTCCTTTTCCATTATCTTTTATCTCTTTGGGATACAGACTTAGAAGTGGTATTCCTGGGGCAACGAATATGAAGTTTTATAGCACTTTGGACTTAGCTTCAAATTGTTCTTCAAGATGGTTGGACTAGTTTACAACTCTACCAACATTGCATTACTGCCCTCTTTTTTCCACACCCCCTCCAATATTTATTTTCCTTTTCTGTCAAGTGAGCCAATCTAAAAGGCAAGAAGTGGAATCTTAAAATTGTTTTAATTTGCATTTGACTAATCAATGGAGATTTGGAACATTTTTTCATGATTTCATAGGTTCAGATTCTTCTGAAAACTACCTGTTCATAACCTTTGACCATTTATCACTTGGAGAACCCAAATACTTTCAATCCTTTCTCCTCCTTCCCCTATCTCATATCTATTTAATGACCTTATTCTGAAATTCCATGGAATTTTCCTGGAGAAACTTCCCACGTCAAAATTGCATTCATTCAGCCCTCTCTAATACTCTCATCCCTCATGAAAACTTTATTTTGTACTTCATTTCCTCAGAGGCTTCTTTTTTAATTTATTTTTTATTTTTAGTTTACAACACTCAGTTCCACAAATTTTTGAGATCCAAATTTTCACTCCTTCCCTCTCCTCTCCCTCCCCCCAACCCAAGTCAGCTTGCAATCTGATATAGGTTCTACATATGCCTTCACATTGAACTTATTTACATAATAATCCAGCTGTAAAGAATTATAACCAATGGAATGAATAATGAGAAAGAAGAAATTAAACCAAAAAAGAAGGAAAAAAAGAGAGAGCAAATAGTTTGCCTCAATCTGTGTTCAGACTGTATAATTCCTTCTCTGTATGTGCATAGCTTTATCCATCATGAGTCTTTTGGAGCTGTCTTGCCTTAATGAGAAGAGCCAAATCTACCAAAGTTAGTCCTTACAGATACTGTGTCTCTGTAATCATGTATAATGATCTCCTGGTTCTGTTACTGTCACTCAGCATCAGTTCATATAAGCCTTTCCAGGTTATAATGAAGTCTGTCTGCTCCTCATTTCTTATATGACAATAGTATTCCATTCCATTAATATACCACAACTTGTTCAGCCATTCTTCAATTGATGGGTATCCCCTTGATTTCCAATTCTTTGCCACCACAAAAAGAGCTGCTATAAATATTTTTGTAGACACTAGTCCATTTCCCACTTGTATGATCTCTTTGGGATACAGCCCTGTTTTAATAACCCAGCTAGCAGCTCCTGTGGGGGCATAAGATCCCCCCCACAGCCAGCACCCAGGAGGCTGCTGGGACCCAGGAGGCTGCCAGAACCCAGGAAGCTGCCGGGACACCAGGAAAGCACAGTTTCTTTTTATCCGCTTAAACAAGGAAAGCACGGTGAAGGGGTTGACCAGCTTACTTTAATCCAGCATTCAGTTAGCAGACAGACAACATTCATTTAGTTCAGGGGAAAAACACCAACATTCAGTTAGCATTCAGTTAGTTCAGGGGAGCAAAGAGACAAGCATCAAGAGACAGACCAAATACAATTTCATTCGCTTACTTCAGGGGAAAAAACCAGCTCCCTGAGGTTCAGAACATTCATTTAGTTTAGGGGAAAAGAACCAGCACCCTGAACCTCAAAACCAAAATACAAACAAATTACAAATATCAACAGACAGACCCAATACAATTCATAGTTACCAACATCTGGGCTCAGCCCAAGACCAAGGGCTGGCCCAGAGTCACACTCCCCACCACTGCTGCGCCAACTGGAAAAGGAAAAAAAGGGCTCTTCAAGCTGTCCTTTCCCCTCTTATGGAGTTTTTTGACGTCATCAAGCGCCGCCTGAATGACCAGGGCCGATTGGTTCTTGAGTTGGCCTCTCCCCCTAGCGTAGACTAGGTTAACACCCAATAGGGCGTGGCTCTGGAGTCAACACCTCCCCTCAGCCAGCCCCATGACTCATCACACAGGAAGTTCTCTGCTTCCAGGCATGGGTTTCTGGGCTTCCTGCCCTGGAAGAGGTCACACAGGAAGTTCTCTGCTCCCAGGCATGGCCCAGCAATGCTCAATGAGATAAACTGAGTCACTCAAAAAAAACAAAGGCCACTCTGGCTACAAGCTCTAGAAGTGGTATTGCTGGGTCGAAGGGTATACACATTTTTATAGCCTTTTGGGCATAGTTCCAAATTTCTCTCCAGAATGGCTGGATCATTTCACAACTCCACCAACAATGTAACAATGTTCCAATTTTCCCACATCTTCTCCTGCATTTATCATTTTCCTGTTTTGTTATGTTAGCCAATCTGACAGGAGAGATGTGGTACCTAAGAGTTGTTTTGATTTGGATTTCTCTAATCCATAGTGATTTAGAGCACTTTTTCATATGACTATAGATTTCTTTAATCTCTTCCTCTTCAGAGGCTTCTCACTGCTTTCAAAAGAGAGAGCTAACCAAATCAATGCCCTAGAGCAGAGCAAGTAAGCATCATTTCTCCCCACTCCCCCACCCAACCCACCCCACCCCCAGGCAAGATGGGAAGAATTTAGTAATAATTTGAACTCTCCAGAATTACCTTGGACAGCTTCAAGAGACAAATTTCTCAATTAGAGAGAGTGTTTAAGCAAAGCATCTGTGGCCACTAGTAGGGGAAACCATAGAGGCTATTCCTACGTTAGGATTCTTCCAAATTAAAAGTGATTCTGTTGGTGAGTTAATGGGCACTAATGAGTTTCTAAACATTCCTTTACTCTTCAGAGATTTAAAAAAAATAACTATGATTAGATCTGGGGTTTTTAATTTTTTGTGTGTCATTGGCAATCTGGTGAAACCTAGGGACCTCTCTTCAGAATAGTATATTTAGATGCTTGAAATAAAGTACATAGAATTGCAAAGTAAATCAATTATATCCCCCCCAATTTTTTTTTAAGTTTATTGGCCTCAATTTAAGAATTCCTGTGTATGACAATGCTTAACTTTTAATGGTAGGAAATGCAAGAAAATGAGATAACTTAGTAGGGCAGAAAATTTTGTACTAATAGGGAGTTCGACTCTTTTTCTATCTGAAGAAAATTAGGGTAGTTGGTGGATGAAAGTAGGGGAAGTTTCCCTTTGGCATTCAATCATTCCCTGAGATTTATATTACTTCTTAATCTATACTTCACTGTAAAAAACACTGGAGTTATAATTTTTATCCACAGTACTTAATGGAGTGCCTGACGCATAGTAGATTCCTGATAAATATTTATCAAATTGAATTGAATTGAGATTAAGAGCAAAAATATCTGTGTTCCCATTTAATCCCTATATGACCTTAGGCCACTTACTTGCCCAGATAATTAAAACCAATTGCCTTAGGCAAGTTCTTTCACCTATATGGGTCTCAGTGTCCTCATCTTTGAAATGACATGGTAGACTAGATGATCTCTCATGTCCCTTCCAATAAAAGAAAACTATGATCCTATGGGCTAGTGTAATGAAACATTCTGACTTTAGATCCACATGTGGCACAAATTGCTGCAAGGTAAGAGAATAAAAATCATGTGGTAGAGTGAATAGAAATAATTTCTGGTACTCTCATTTTACTTAGATACCCAGGGATCTAACTATTTTCTAATTCATTTTTTTTTCTCAGTAACTATTGTTAGAACTCTCACCTCCCAACCCTAGTTTGACACACTCATGCCATGAGCAATTAATGAAGATGGAACAAATTCTATTAGCTCCTTCCTCCTCCCTACCCCTTTTCATGTCTCCTATTGTTTATGTATAGCTTTAGCCAATTTAGATGAAAGAAAACTCCTTGGAAGGCATCTCAGAGTATAGGTTTAGAGCTAAAAGGTACCTGAGGTCTAACTTACTCCAATCTCCCCCTAACCCATTTAGAGATACATAAAGTGAAGTTCAGAAAGGTTGTGACAAATCCAGAGTAAGACCAGTAATAAGCAGCAGAGCTAGAATGTGAAATGGTGACCTATAACACCAAATCCATTATTCTTTCCACTGTTCCAAAAAAAGGAGGAATAGTATCTCAGAAACAAGATTTCTATAACTAGCCCTAAAATTTCATAGACCTGCCCCTCTGCCTTGAATTCTAGTTATTTGGTTACTTATAAAATGCCTATCATACGAAGAATGGTGACTGAAATCAGCAATACTTGTTCTTGAGGGGGCTAAGGCTTTCAGAACCTGTAAATCAGTACTTCTGAACTGCAGTGGGTGGGATTTGGCAATATAGTGAGCTGTTGTTACCTGGGGACCTCAAATTGCCTAAGAAGGGGTTAACAGGCTCAGATAAAAAACTGAGAAGGTCAAATGGGCCCATGAGTAATGAGTCTTCCCTGCATTTGCAATCTTTGTGAAATAAGGAGACCCAGCTTTATAAATATATGAACAAATAAATGGTTGAATATATAAATAAGCAGACAAATAAACACTGGCTATCACACTGTAGATTCCAATTAGATAGATGTCCAGGAGGGTTTGGAATTGAGACTTTCAGATAAGTAGTACTGGTCATTCAAGAGAGAAAGAAATGACTTCAGAATTTGTAGCAGATTCTTTTGAGTGTCCTCAGTGAGGAAAGATTTATTTCTTTTTGGGGTGGATTTGATTTCTGGAAACAGCCAGATATAATGATCTGATGAATTAGTGAAATGATCAAAAATGGCCAGACAGCATGTCTGATGAATTCTCTGGATGATCAGGCTAAGGGGAATATCTAAGGTTGAAAACTAAGGAATGTTGTAAAAAGTTCTGTGGCTGGCAAATTTGGTTTTTTAAGGTAGTTATAAAAGAGCAGGGGCAAAACTACCTTAACTATAGCCTCATAGCTAGCCTTAGAAATGTTGATGAGTACTTTGAAAGTTAACACTCATTTGAATATGTATGCTTTTGTGTATTTCATAATCAGTTGCATTTCTCCATTCACTCCTGCCATTCCCTATAATGACTACCCATGACCTCTCAGCTCAGAGGCAAATACTTTATTCTGACTTTTAAAGTTTTCCAACAAAAGGACCATTTTTTTCCTAGCTGTCATCGTGGCACAACATGATAATGAAAGACTACTTATTAAGCATGTATAATGCACAAGGCACTGTGGTAAACAGTGGAGATATAAACAAAAAAGCAACACAGTCCCTCCTCTCAAGGAACTCACATTCTAACAGGGGGAAAAACATATAGAGGTTTCAGATGCAAATTAAATGAAAAGGCCCACTGGCCCTCAGAGTACAACTGGAAAGCATACAATAATGCACCCTTATTTTTTTACTATCATTAATAAAACCAAATCTGTTACGTATATTGGACCATTGACAGTGCCAAAGACATTTGTTGTTGTTCTTGTGAACTTTATGTGTTTTTTATTAGCAGCTTACTAAGGAGGAGTCTTTTTAATGATGTCTGTAGATACTGAGCTACTAGGCTAAGGGTCTTTTAATTTCTTCGACAAACTTTTGGGTAGAGACCTAAAGTGGTGAATACATACTACTTGTTCTACCTACCCTGCCATGATCCCAATAAGACTTGAATTTCCTCTTTCTTCTTTTCTACCTAAATGATGAATATCTTTTAAGGCCTGGCTTGTTCTACTTCCTTAATGACATTTTTCTATATATTTTCTCCCTCCAAATAATCTTCCCCACTTTTTTGAATGTAATTCTTTTAGCACTCACACTTGTGCAAATAACAGGCTTTACTATACATATTTCTTTAATTCTATTGGGTCACTTTTATGGTAATTATAAACAATTGCAAGAATAGCTGCTGTACTGACAGAATTTCCATTTTGCCAGACAAAGAGTTCTGATTACAAGCAATTTTCAACTAGTGTGCATAGCGTCAATTGAAGAAGAAAAGTCAAGGACACTTGGGCTGATGTCAAGCTATTATAAAGTACGACTGAACAGTGTTCTATACAAGGAGAAGTAGGGACAAAGTAAATAATGTTCAGATATGGTTTTGTAAACATATAACAACATTGTTACAGTGTTAAGAGAAACATGAATGATGATTGTCAGTTTCCATGAATTTAAACATAATCTCTTGGCCGATAATTCCCAGATCTGAGAGTCTAGCCCTTCTTTTTCTCCCATACTCTAGTCCCATATAACCAATTACTTATTGCATGTTTTAACCTTGATATCTTCTAGGCATCCTAAATTCATCATATCCAAAAAAGTAGTCATTAGCTTTTCTTTTTTTTTTTTTTGTCTTATCAATTCTATTCTAAACTCAAGAAATAAAACAAGCATTTCCATAACATAGTAGAATAGGAAAAAAAGATGATTGTACATGAAACAGCAAATCTATTATGTTTAACTTGTTATTCTTCTTAAATATATAATAAAGTTGTTGTGTAACTTTCCTTCCTTATTTCTCCCCCCCTTTGCCCCCAAGAGATGGCCATCATTAGATACAAAAATGTGTGTGTGTGTGTGTGTGTGTGTGTGTGTATGTGTGTGTTTAAAACACCACTCTATTCATACTTCCATTTATCAGTTCTTTCTCTGGATGCAGATAGCATCCAGATAGCATCTTCTTTCATATATCCTTTGTACTTAATTCGGGTATATACGATAGTCAAAATCACTTAGTCACTCAAAGTGGTTCTTAAAAAATGTTGTTACTGTATACAACATTCTCTTGGTTCTGCTCATTTTGTTCTTCATTATTTCATGCAAGTCTATCCATGTTTTTTTATGATCATCGAGCTCATCCTTTCTTATAGCAGAGTAGTATTCCATCACAATCACATACCATAATTTGTTAAGACATCCCCCAATTGACAATCATCCCTGTAATTTTCAATTCTTTCCTACCGCAAAAAGCACTACAATAAGTATTTTAGAAGATATAAGTTATTTTCCTTTTTCCCTAACTATCTTGTGAAATAAATCTAGCAGTGGTATTGCTTGGTCAAAGGATATAGGTAGTTTAATAACTCTTTGACCATAATTCCAGATTGTTCCCCAAAATGGGTAGATTGGTTCACAGTTCCAATTTTCCTACATGTCCTCCTAAATTTGTCACTTCCCCCTTCAATCATTTCAGCTAATTGATAGGTGTAATATGATATCTTAAGGTTGTTTTAATTTGCATTTCTCTAATAAATAATGATTTAGAGTATTTTTCATATGACTATAAATTGTTTTGATTTCTTCATTAGAAAACTGCCTATTCATATCCTTTGACCATTTATCAATTGGGAAATTACTTGTGTTCTTATAGATTTGACAAAATTCTTTATACATTTTAGATGAGACATTTATCTGAGAATCTGTCTTTAAAACTTTTCTCCTACTTTTCTGCTTTCCTTCTGACCTTGGCTACATTTGTTTAATTTGCACAAAACCTTTTTAATTTAATGTAATGAAAATCATCTATTTTATACCTCATACTGCTCTTTATCTTTTGTTTATTAATAAATTGTTCACATATCCCTAAGTTTGATAGATAATATGCTGCATGTTCCTCAAAGTTTCTTGTAATATCTCTTTTTTTTACATTTAGGTCATGTTTCCATATTCATTTTTTTTAAATATAGAGATCAGTGGTGTTTATTGAGTGGCTCATTACAAACAAGATGTATTTATGTATAAAATTTCTCTTCATGTAAAATATCCCTTTCCTGTGGTCAGAGGAAACAAAACCCACTCTATAGGAAAATGGAGCAGCGCAGGTTTCCAGTGTGGCCCCAAGCTCTCCCATTCATGACCCTAGCTGGCTGTCAACAATCCCTCTGGATATGAAACAAGCTTCTCACCTTGGGTTCAGCCAGCCAGGCTTTCAGATTGGCACAGGTGCCCTCCACCCAGCTCCCAGGGGCAGGACAAAGGCACATACATTTTATGTGGTAGGTTGGTGGCTCCCATTTATCTCTCCATGGCTGTATTTATAGCCTCTGCCCGGCCTCAAATTTGGCCATGAGGATGCTGTTCTGAGCCTGGCTCACCTGACCCATTCTGATTAACCATTTTGTTTTGCTCTAGACCTTCTGAAAGGGACCCATTTCATGACAGCCCCATTCCCACAAGACAAATCCCTGCAGCCCCACTTCCCTGCCCAGTCTGTGCTAACCACCCTGTTAACCACTGTCCTGGTTTTGAGAGTGGCAGGGCTCACACCTCAGGAGAGGACCCAATGGGGACTACCAGAGGCCCCTCAGAACTGGCTGCCTTTGCTCCTTTGTCCCACTCTGACCAGCATTCTGAGCCTTCAACAGGACAGTCTGAGTTAGGACAGAGTGTCTGAGCCTCTCTGCATAGTTGCTGCTGGGGCTGAGAACTGCCACGCCGTGGATGCTTTGATCCTCCTGCATTGGCTTGCACCCAGGCCTACATTCCCTATGACTTCTCTTTAGAAAGAAGAATGGTGTTTTTCCCATGGCAGCAGCCACCGCATCAATCACAGAGCCCTCCCTGACTGAGGCCTGACATCCCCCTTACCTGTGCCCTGGGATCCCACTGGGGAAGGGGTCTGAGACTGGGCTCCCTGATGCTGGGCCTGCTTGAGCTCTGGAACAAGATGACACACTGGTGGCCAGCATCTGGGGCTGAGCATCCACACCAGCGGCTGTGTAGGCAGCTCCAGGCACCTGGCAATAAAGGCTGCTGTGACCCTGGCAAGCCTAATCATCCAAGGACCAATCAGAAGATCCCTGAAGGGGTCCTTGAAATCAACCACATCAAAGCCAGACCTTAATTGGCTCTGTGTGTGGGTGAAGAGGGGTCTGGAGGCACAAGGCTCCCAGGCATCCCAGAGGTGCCAGTCTGTCCTCTGTGTTACTGTCTGGATCAGCAACCTAAGTCTCCCCTCAACAAGAAGGTCTCAGGGCCAGAGGGCAGGAATGAGGCTTCCTGCCTGCCAGCCATGCCCTAGACTAGAGCATCTCTGTCTCCATATCTTACAGAAACTCACAAGGCCAGTCTTTTCTTTTTTCTTTTTTTTAAATTTAATTTATTTAATATATTTAGTTTTCAGCATTGATTTTTACAAGAGTTTGAATTACGAATTTTCTCCCCATTTCTACCCTCCCTGCCACTCTAAGATGGCATATATTCTGGTTGCCCCGTTCCCCAGTCAGCCCTCCCTTCTGTCACCCCACTCCCCTCCCATCCCCTTTTCCCTTACTTTCTTGTAGGGCAAGATAAATTTCTATGCCTCATTGCCCATGCATCTTATTTCCCAATTGCATTCAAAAACTTTTTTTTTGTTGTTATTTTTGAACATCTGTTTTTAAAAACTTTGAGTTCCAAATTCTCTCCCCTCCTCCCCTCCCACCCACCCTCCCTAAGAAGTCAAGAAATTCAGCATAGGCCACATGCGTATCATTATGTAAAACCCTTCCACAATACTCATTCTGTAAAAGACTAACTACATTTTGCTCCTTCCTAACCTATCCCCCTTTATTGAATTTTCTCCCTTGACCCTGTCCCTTTTCGAAAGTGTTTGGTTTTGATTACCCCCTCCCCAATCTGCTCTCCCTTCCATCATCCCCCCTTTTTTATCTTCTTCCTCCTCCTTTCCTGTAGGCTAAGACACCCAACCTAGCGTGCATGAAATTCCCTTCCCAGGTCAAATCTGATGAAAGCAAGATTCACTCATTCCCCCTCACCCACCCCCCACCCCCCACAGAACTGCTTTCTCTTGCCACTTTCATTGGAGATAATTTACCCCATTCTATCTCTCCCTCCCTTCCTCTCCCAATACACTCCTCTCTCATCCCATAGTTTGATTTTATTTTTTTTAGATATCATCCCTTCATATTCAACTCACCCCATGCCCTCCATCCATATATATACATATATATATACATATACATACATATACACATATACATACACACACAGACACACACATATATATATATATATATACATATATATACATATATGCCTACACACACACACACACACACACACACACACACACACACACATATATATATACATACATATATATATATATATATATATATATATATATATATATATATACATATACACATATATATATGCATATTCCCCTCAGCTACCCTAATACTGAGGTCTCATGAATCATACACATCATCTTTCCATGTAGGAATGCAAACAAAACAGTTCAACTTTAGCAAGTCCCTTGCGATTTCTTTTTCTTGTTTTTTTTCTTGATTACCTTTTCATGTTTCTCTTGAAGCCTGTGTTTGAAAGTCAGATTTTCTATTCAGCTCTGGTCCCCTCACCGAGAAAGCTTGAAAGTCCTCTATTTTATTGAAAATCCATATTTTGCCTTGGAGCATGATACTCAGTTTTGCTGGGTAAGTGACGCCTGGTCTTAATCCCAGCTCCATTGACCTCCAGAATATCGTATTCCAAGCCCTTCAGTCTCTTAATGTAGAAGCTGCTAGATCTTGTGTTATTGTGATTATGTTTCCACAGTACTCAAATTGTTTCTCTCTGGCTGCCTGCAACATTCTCTCCCTGACCTGGGAGCTCTGGAATTTGGCAACAATATTCCCAGGAGTTTTCTTCCTGGGATCTATCTGAGGAGGTGATCTGTGGATTCTTTCAATTTCTATTTTACCCTCTGCCTCCAGAACATCAGAGCAGTTCTCCCTGATAATGTCTAGAAAGATGATATCCAGACTCTTCCCCTGATCATGGCTTTCAGGCAGTCCAACAATTCCCAAATTATCTCCTGGATCCATCCTCCTGGTCGGTGGTCCCTCCAATGAGATACTTCACATCATCCTCCACCTTCTCACTGCCCCAGTTCTGTTCCATAATATCTTCATTTCTCATAAAGTCACTAGCTTCCACCTGCTCCAATCCAGTCTCCAAGGTAGCATTTTCCTCAGTGGTCCCTTGAACCTCCCTTTCCATTTGGCCAACTCTGCCCCTCAAGGTGTTCCTCTCCTCATTGGCCCCCTGGAGCTCTTCTGCCATTTGAGTCAGTCCACTCTCCAAGGTGTTGTTTTCTTCAGTATTTTTTTCTGTATTTTTTTGGGTCTCCTCTAGCAAGTCATCAACCTGTCTTTCACAGTTTTCTTGCATCATTCTCATTTCTCCTCCCAATCCTTCCTCCACCTCTCCAACTTGCCTCTCCAAATCCTCCTTGAGCTCTTCCATGGCCTAAGACCAGCCCACGTTTTTCTTGGAGGCTTTTGATGTAGGCTCCCCGACCTTGTCAACTTCCTCTGGCTGTATGTTTTGGTCCTGTTTGTCACCAAAGAAAGATTCCAAAGTCTGAGACTGAATCGGAGTGTGTTTTCGCTGCCTGGCCATGCTCCCAGCTAACTTACCTGACCCTAGAGTTTTTAGTCAGGGCATGACTGCCTGTAGAGTAAAGAGCACTTTGTTCCAAGCTTGAGGGGATGTGCTGTTATTTTCAGAGCTGTTACACCCAGCTCTGTCACACCAGCACTCCTCCTTCCCCAAGAATCCCCAACCCGGACTGGACTCAGATCTTTTGCAGGCTCTGCACTCCTGCTCTGATCTGCCACTTAATTCCTCCCACCAGGTGGGCCTGGGGCCGGAAGCAACTACAGCTATAGTTCTGTAGCTGCACTGCCTCTGCTGCCTCCAGGGCAGTGGCTGAACCGCAAACTCATTTCCCTCTGTCCTTGTGGCTTTTCCCACTAACCTTCTCTGTTGTCTTTGGTGTTTGTGGGTTGAGAAGTCTGGCAACCGCCACAGCTCACGGATTCAGGGTGCCAGGGCTCGCTCTGCCTGGTTCTAGGTCTGGCTGGTCCTGCCTCCGCTCACGTTGGGCTTTGCTCCACTCTGCTCCAAGCTCCGTGTGCAATAGACCTTACCCAGAGACCATCCAGGCTGTCCTGGGCTGGAGTCCAGCCTCCCTCCACTATTTCGTGAGTTCTGCAGTTCTTTTCTGTTGTCTTTGGTGTTTGTGGGTCGAGAAGTCTGGCAACTGCCACAGCTTACCAATTCAGGGCGCCAGGGCCCCCTCCGTTCGGCTCCGGGTTCAGTCAGTCCACGAGGCCCACGCTGGGCTCTGCTCCCCTCCTGCTCCCAGCTCCATGCGTGATAGACCTTACCCAGTGATCATCCAGTCTGTCCTGGGCTGCAGTGCTGCTTCCCTCTGCTATTTTGTGGGTTCTGCAGTTATAGAATTTGTTCAGAACCATTTTTTATAGGTTTTTGGAGGGACTTGGCAGGGAGCTCATGCAATTCCCTGCTTTCCAGCCGCCATCTTGGCTCCACCCCTACTAGGCCAGTTTTGAGTCCAACTCAGAGCAAAACTTTGGCTCCACCCATAAGTGCAGAATCTCTGAGCTGGGGGAAGGCACCTCGAAGACCTCTGACCTAACCCAGCAGAGACTGATGAGGAAGAAATCTCTCCTCTAACCTCCTAATATGCTGGTTTAAACTAGTGGTCATCAGCCTCTATCTCAAGGATTTCAGTGTGTGTATGTGCTGGGGTGGGGTAAGGGATCCTCGTAGAGTGCCCGAGGACTTCCTTCCTGATGGAAACAAGGTAAAGTAAAGAGCAGACAGATGGTGGTCAAGTTGGTCTGCTGGTGTGGAGGATAGGGGAGGGGGGTAAAAGGGAGGATGGGACTGCGGGGCATGGCCCTACCATTGGAAGGCTGGGCTTCGGGCCTTGTCCTCCTACAACAGAAACAGCAAAGGTTCCATGCTGACTGGCGATGATGAAGCTGACAGGATTATCAGCTTGGGACCTAATGAATTTGGATCTCAGCTTGTAGAGCAGCAGAAGAGGGTCCCTTTGCCTGCTAGGGGCTGCTCTTCTCCCTGTAAGCCACCAGCCTGCTCTGTTGCACACAGACGGCCTTGGCCATCAGTTGAATTGCTAGGGTAGGTGGAGCAGTGGGCTGGCCACTGAGGTCAGCCATGGGTGTGGGCACAAAGCCTGGGGCCCAGGGGCTCCTTGTCAACACCCAGGATCTGAAGATTCAGCAGTAGAGGCATCAGTAGCAGCTTGGGCATCTGCCAGGCCTGAGGTCAGCTGTCGGTGAAAGATGTACTCATCGGTGCCATAACTAGTCCTGGCAATCTCAAAGTTGATCACATTGGTGCTGCACATGTGGTCTGCATAGGCCGGGTTGTTGTAGAATATGCTCTCTGAGGCCCTGTTGTAGCCACATAGCACTATGAAGTGGTCCTGGTAGCCAGGACCCCTGCAGAAGCATTTTTGGACAATGGGCAGGAAGCAGCAGTACTTGGCTCTGCTGCAGCACAGGTCACACAAGAGCAGGACCTCATTGACCAAGATGATGGCCACATGCCCCTGGGCCAAGTGCTCCTGGATTCCCAGGACAGTCACGGTCCAACACCTCCCAGGACGAGGCCCATGAGAACAACTGGTTCACCTGGCTCTCCTCCTCATCAAAGTGTCACCTGTAGAAGGACTGGTTCTGGTAGCTCTTGTCCACGCCCAGTGTCCAAGTGCAGAACTGGAGGTGGGCCCCTAAGTGGCGCATGAGGTAGGCCAGGTCAATGGTCCAGATGCTACAGATGAGCTGCAGCTCCTGCAGTGCCTGCTTCAACTCTGCATTGTCCTCCAGGAGCTTCAGGTACCTGAGCACCATCCTGAAGCAGGTCAGCCCGCAGTCCCAGTGGTACAGCTGCTGTACATTGGGCATCTTCAGTTGCAGGAATTTTCTGGGCTTGGCCCCAACTCCCCCAGCCTCCTCCCTCATGATGCCTGTAGGTGGATGGGTTGGGGCCTAGGCTGTGGGGGCTCCTTAGCCATGGCCTGGGCCGATCCACTCCTGCCGAGGACCTAGTCCCCCACCTCAGCTCCTTAGTCCCTCTCCAGCCTGCTGCCACCCTCCATATTGATTTTATCTTGGTAAAGGTATTTGGTCTATGCCCCATTCCTGCCGGTCGGCTTTCTAGTTCTCTCTCTGTCTCTCTGTCTCTCTCTGTCTCTCTCTACATATACATATATGTATATATATATATATATTGTTATATATATATATTATATATATATATATATATATATATATATATATATATATATATATATATTTGTTTTACCAAATAATGAATTCATACCCCCAAAACTTAAGTTTTATACTTGTCAAATACAAGGTTGCTCTATTTATTTGCTGCTGTAAATGATATATCTACTCTGTTCCCTTGATCTACCTTTTTGTTTCTTAGCCAGTACCAGATAGTTTGAAAATTATTTCTGTATTGATATAATTAAAGATCCAGTATTGCTAAACTTCCTTGCTTTACATTGTTTTCATTAGTTCTAAGTCATTAGTTTTCCACAAAATGCCCTCTTTTCCTGAACTTTCCTATAACTGTCTAAGGCATCACCATCCTTACCTAGTTTTGAAACCAGCTTATCATCCTTGACTCTTCACATTCATTCACTCTATGTCTCCAATCCTGTTTCTTCCTCCACAACATCCTTGCATCCTCTTTTCTCTATCCCTCCATCTTCTACATCCTCTTTTCTCCATCCTTTTCTATACAAACACACAGTTACCACCCTAGTTCAAGGTCACATCACGTCTCACATGTTTTATTGGAGTTGACTTCTAATTGGTCTCCTGTATCAAGTTTCATCCAAATCTAATTCATCCCTCATACAGCTACCAAAAGGATTTACCTAAGGCATTATTAAGACCATGTCACCCCCTCCCTGCTTAATAAACCCCACTGGTTCTCAATTACCTCTAGGATCAGAAATGATCTCTTTTGTTTGACAATTAAAGTTCTTTAAAATATCACCACAATATATCTTTCCAGTCTTATTACACATCACCCCTTATTACGCATTCTATAGTTCAGTCCTTATGGTCTTATTCTTATTCCTTATATACAGCATTCCGTATCCTATTTCTATGCCTTTATACCAGTATTCTGGCATAAGATAGTTAGGGCCAGTCCAGAGATTCATGATCAATATTAGGGTGAAATGAGGTTTTTATGGACCACAAAATGCAATTTTAAAAATTTATAATGAATTTCAAAAATATACCATGCCCAACATAGTACTTCTGAGGAAATTCAACTCCCTTTCCTCTCCACAATGATCAAGGTAATGAGTAAATAGGTTACAAATATTTTTCTGCAGGATGATGGGTTAGTAAGAGTCTAATGTCAAATTTGAACTCAGGGCTTTTTGAATTCGGGTCCAGCACTCTAGCCATTATGCTATTTAGTATACACTTCTTTAATGTTTGTCTGTATAATATAACTAACTACCTTCAATTATAAAATTAGGGTTTTCTCTGAGTTTTTAGCCTTCTACAGAATCTCTATTTACTTCTTAGCCTAGCACTCAATTGATTATTTTCTGATATTATTGTCTATTTGATTCATATTTATCATAGTTTCTTAAGATTCTCACCTACTTTAAATAAGATTCTGAGCCTTTTTTTCCCATTTGCTTCCTTCATGTTTATTACAAGAACAATGAAGGTTAATGGAAATATTTTGGTAAATACTATATGACATTATTCTCATGTAAATTAAAAATGAGTTTATATTTAGAAATATCAACCCATAAGAAAAATTTGGCATGACCCAGTAAGGGAAAGTTCAAAGTCTTTCATGAAACTTCCAGACAAAGACTTTTCTACCAAGATCTGTTTCAGGAAACTGCTAAAAAAATAAGATTACCAGTTATTTTTTTTTTAATTAAAAGAATTAGCATTTTATGTTCCCCCAGTTACATGTAAAAACAATTTTTGACATTTATTTTTAAAACTTTGAGTTCCAAATTCTCTCCCTTCCTCCCTACCCTCACTGAGAAGGCAAGCAATTTGGTATACATCATCCATGTGTAGTCCTGCAAAACATTTCTGCAACACTCAGGTTGTAGAAGAAAACATAGATTAAAAAAAAACAAAAAAAAAATAAAGAAAGCAAATAAAGTACACTTCAACCTGTTTTTAGATACCATCAATTCTTTCTCTGGGGATGGATAGCATTTTTCATCATAAGTCCTTCAGAGTTGTCTTGGATCATTGTATTGTTGAGAATGGCTGTCATTCACAGCTGATCATCCTACAATATTGCTGTTACTTTGTACGCACATTTCACTTTGCATCAGCTCATGTAAGTCTTTACAGATTTTTCTGAGAGCATCCTGTTCATCATTTATTATAGCACAATAGTATTTCATCATAATCACATACCACAATTTGTCCAGTCATTCTCCAATTGATGAACATCACCTCGATTTCCAATTCCTTGCCATCAGAAAAGAGCTGCTATATATATTTTTAAACATATAGGGCTTTTTCTTCTGGTTTTTTTAATCTCTTTTGGGACACAGAGGTAGTGGTGGTATTGCTAGATCAAAGGGTATTCATGATTTTATAGCCCTTTGGGCATAGTTCAAAATTGCTCTACAGAATGGTTGAATCAGTTCACAACCACACCAACAATGCATTAGAATCTCATTTCCCCTACATCCCCTCCAACACTCATCATTTTTTCTTTTCTGTCATATTAGCCAATCAATAGGTATGAGGCAGTACCGCATAATTATTTTAATTTGCACTTTTCTAACCAGTAGTGAGGTGGAGCATGTTTCCATATGGCTATGATTACTTCAGCTGAAAACTGTTTATATCTTTTGATCATTTATCAATGGAGAAATGTTCTTATTGTTACAAATTTGACACATTTCTCTAAGGTTTGAGTAAGGAGGCTTTTGTCAGAGAAACTTGCTTAAAATTGTTTTCACAGCTACCATTGCTAAATGTATTTCCCTCCATCCTATTTTCCCCACCCCATTTATTCTATTTTCTCTCCCCTTTCACTCTTTCTTCAAAAGTGTTTTACTTCTTACTACCTCATCCTCCAATTTGTCCTCTCTTCTATCACCGCCCCCCCCCCCCAACCTCTTACCCTCCTACTTTTCTGTAGGGTAACATAGATTTCTAAACCCAATTGAGTGTGTACATTATTCCCTTGTTGAGCCAATTCTGATGAGAGTAAAATTCACTTCCTCCCTCTTACCTCCCCAATATTCCTCTCCACTGTAAAAGCTTTTTCTTACTTCTTTTATATGAGATGATTTATCCTATTCCACCTCTCCCTTTTTCTTTCTGCCAGTATATTCCTCTCTATCCCCTTTATTTTATTTCTATAGATATCATCTTTTCAAATTCGACTCATGCCTGTGCCCTCTGTCTATATATAATCCTATCTGCCCTAATAATGAGAAAGGTCTTATGAGTTATAAATATCATCTTTTCATGTAGCAATAGTTTAACCTTTCTAAGTCCCTTATAATTTCTTTTTCCTGCTCATCTCTTTATGCTTCTCTTGAGTCTTTTATTTGAAAGTCAAATTTTCTAATGAACTCTGGTCTTTTTATCAAGAAAGCTTGAAAGCCCTCTAATTCATTTATTATCCATTTTTCTACCTGAAGGATTATACTCAGTTTTGCTAGGTAGGTGGTTCTTGTTTGTAATCCTAGCTTTATTTACCCTCTGGAATATAATATTCCGGGTCCTCCAATCCTTTAATGTAAAAACAGCTATATCTTATGTTATGCTAACTATGGCTCCATGATATTTGAATTGTTTCTTTCTGGCTCTTGTAATATTTTCTCCTTGACCTGGGAGCTCTGGAATTTGGATAAAAGATTCCTGGGAGTTTTCCTTTTAAATCAGGAGGTAATTGGTAGATTCTTTCAATTTCTATTTTACCCTCTGGTTCTAGAATATCAGGGCAATTTTCCTTGATAATTTTTGGAAGATGATTGATGTCTAGGTTCCTATGTTTTTTTTTTAATATATAGTGGCTTTCAGGTGGTCAAATCATTTTCAAATTTTCTCTTCTGGATCTATTTTCCAGGTCAATTGTTTATTCCAATAAGATAATTCAAGATACTGTCTTCTATTTTTTTTTCATTCCTTTGGCTTTGTTTTATTGTTTCCTGATTTCTCATAAAGCCGTTAGCCTCCATTTGCTCCATTATGATCTTTAAGGAATTCTTTTCTTCAGTGAGGTTTTGTACCTCCTTTTCCATTTGGCCAATTCTACTTTTTAAGGAGTTTTTTCTTTTCTTCAGTGAGTTTTTGTGCCTCCTTTGAAATTTGACCAATTCTGCTTTTAAAGACATTCTTCTCCTCATTGGCTTTTTGGACCTCTTTTACCATTTGGCCTAATATGGTTTTAAAGTATTATTTTCTTCAGTATTTTTTTTTCTGTGTCTTCCTTACCAAGCTGTTGACTCATATTTCATGATTTTCTGGCTTCACTCTCATTTATCTTCTTTGTCTCTCTTACTTGATTTTCAAAATACTTTTAGAGCTCTTCCATGGTTTGAGACCAATTCATATTTTTTCTTGTAGGCTTTGAATGTAGGAGCTTTGACTTTGTTATCTTCTTCTGAGTATGTGTTTTGATCTTTTTTACCATAGTAACTTTATATGGTCAGAATTTTTTTTCTATTATTTGCTCATTTTCCTATCCTATTACTTGACTTTTGACTCTTTAGTAAAGTAGGGCTCTGCTTCCAGAGTGGAGGCAGTACTGTCCTAAGCTTCAGGGGTTTTGTGCAGCTGTTTTCAGAGATACTTCTAGGGACCTATAAGTTTTCACTTCTTCCAAGATGGTATGATATGTGTTTACTACTCTGTTGTCCTGGGCTCTGGTCTGTCAGTGATCTCTATCACTCTTTTCTGCTTTGGAACTTTGAGGATGGTCCCTGCCTCACTGTGGCATCAGATTTTGGTGTGCTAGTGCTCCTCCTTACTCTGTGACTACACCCCTTGACTGTGACCTGGAGCCTAATGTTGGTAAAGGAACAGAGTCCTGCCTCACTGCTACAAAGGATCCCTGTAATCTCTTTCTGGTCAGTTGTTTGACCCTCTTACCATCTGTGGGCTAAAAGTTCTGGAAGTAGCTGCTGTGGCTGCTGATTTGTTGGCTCCCAAGATCTGCTCCTAGTTTGCTGGGGCCAGGGATGTGCTGGACTGCACTCTTATCCAAGTATGACAGACCTGTCCTGCTGACCTTATTTGTCATTGTCATCTGTGAGCAGAGAGGTCTGGAAACCACCACTGCTGCCACTAATTCAGTAGCCCTGAGGGCTGTTCCTGGTTTTCTGGGGCTGGTCTGTGCTGACGTGGCCTGCGCTGGACTGTGCTCCTCTCTCACCCTGGTACAACCTTTTCTGCCAACCTTCTAAGTTGTCTTTGGCTGGAAAATTGTTTCCCTCCATCTTTTTGTGGGTTCTGCTGCTCTAGAATTTGTTTAGAGTAATTTCTTAAAGGTATTTGAAGAGATTTGGGTGAGAGCTTATTGCAACTGCCTGCCTTTACTCTGCCATTTTGCCTCCATCTCCAAAATCACGTTACAACTAAAATTCATAACTTCACCTAATTCAGAATGTGTAAGATCTAACATTCAAATCATCATCATCTCAGAATCAATTATTAGTTAATATGAGATCTCAGTTATCTCTTTCCTCCCCATACAGTATTTTCAAAGTATAGACTATAAACACGTTAACGCTGTATGATGCTTTCTAAGGACACATGTCAAATGAACAACATCAGATGTGTGTGGGGGGAATAGAGTCAAATTTCTTCCTTTTTAAAAAATGAAATAAGCAAATCTTGAATATGTGAATTTAAAAAAAATGAAGTATTTTTTTCTATCTGTTTTTAACAGGCACCAAATGTGAAGTAAATATAGATGAATGTTTATCAGTCCCATGCCTCAATAATGGAACGTGTACTGATGGTATCAGCTATTACACTTGCCAATGCAAGGATGGGTTCATTGGCACTCACTGTGAAGCTAATGCAGTTGCCTGTTTGTCGGATCCCTGTCTGCACGGAAGGTGGCTATTTTTATTTTTTCTATTATTAACTCTTGGGAAAGTATATTTAGCTGGCAATGTTTTAGATTTAATGCCAAGGGAAAGTTGATAAAGATAATTTTAATTATGCTCTCCCATAAAATAAGAGCTCAAGCACAGTTAAGATGACAGATGCTGCCTGTTTTAGTTAATGGAATATACTGATACATTAGCTCTGCTCTTCTTTTATTTCTGTTCATTAGCATAAAGCCATTTTCAATAATTGTAGATTAATAAAGCTTTAATTTCTTTTAAAGAGACTTTTCCACAGTTACAGAGCAAATAGGTAAAATGAATGCAGTATTTTTTGTTTTCTTTTGTTGTTATTAGCCCCTTTCTCTCCTTTAACGTTACTATAATTTGATTAACACCTGCTTAAATAGACTCTAGTTCTGTCCTTTTTGTGTATATAGAATTCTAAGGAATTACACATGTCAAATAGAGCTTGATAAGAAATTTCTCTCCCTCCTCAGTGGGATACCTTGAGGAAGTTATAAATCCTGGGAGATTTTATATATGTATATATATGTATATATATATGTGTGTGTGTGTGTGTGTGTGTGTGTGTGTGTGTGTGTGTATACACACACACATACACATATATACACATATATGTATATGTGTATATGTATATAATTGTGTATGCATATGTATATACATACATATATACATGCACATATATACATGTATATAGATATGTGTGTGTATATTATATATATGTATATGTATGTGTGTGTGTGTGTGTATATATATGTGTATGTGTGTGTGTGTGTGTGTGTGTGTGTGTGTGTGTGTATGTGTGTATGTATGAGGAAGAAAGGGATACTTGGTTGTCATTCCTCTGAAGAGACTGATGTAGCTTCTGAGAATATCTCCCTGAGCATTTGGATGCCTGTTTCTCCATACACCTGCCACACAGAAACAGGCACCATGTGCTGAGTGAGGTATAGCTTTTTCATATTATGCTCCTTTGGTAGAATTTCAGGGAGAGTAGGACCCAGGTAGCTCACTACTAACTTTGGTAACTTGACAAGGTTCCTAGGATTATTTTTTCTGTATGTTACCTCAACACATTTATTAAGACATATTCCAGTCTTCCATTACCAAAGGGAGTAAGAAAATCTTGGATGTTAGCTAATTATTTAGGTAATAATAGGAGTAGTAATAGTAATATTTGCGCAGTGCCTACTTTATCCCAGGTACTATGTTAAGGACTCTACAAAGAATTTCATTTGACCCTTACAACAATATTCGAAGGTAGATTCCATTATATAGATACCCACTTTATAGATAAGGAATCTGGGGCAAACAAATAGAGCTTAAGTGACTTGTCTAAGGTCACACAGCTTGAGGTCAAATTTGAATTGAGGTCTTCCTAACTCCATATCTAGTACTCTGATCACTGTGTCACCTAGCCCCAAATGATTAGAGGTTAGGAAAAAGGCTCTGAAGTAGAGAGAAGTCTTAAGACTACCTGGAGAAAGGAAAAGAGTGGGGAGAGGTAGCTTGTTAGATCTAGGGCAGAAAAGGAAAAAGGAGACATGTTTAATTGCTACAATTAAAAATTTTATATTGAGTTAACAATGAGAAAAACAATAATACTAATGGAAGATTTTCTTCTATATTCCAGATGCATAGATCTCATTGATGAATACAAATGTTCTTGTGAAGCTGGATGGACAAGCCCAAGATGCGAGATCAATATTAATGTAGGTTTTCTAAATTCATTGATTTTTTTTCATAAGAAATTGTGGGAGAAGAGTCACTTGGAACCAATTTAAAACCCAATAACAGTGACCAAATGCTTAATTTATTAAGTAGAAACTACTTATCATCCATTTCAAAGTCCTTCACTGGTAGTCATGTTATCAGAATTCAGTGGATTCCTTAAAGTCATTCCTCAGATCTTTAGTTTTTCTTCTCACAACTTTGCTTATTTGCACAATATTCTGGAGATTTTTGAGGGTCCCCCATATCCAATATCTACTTACCTTCTTCATATTTTTTCAGACTCCTACATCCTTGATGAAGTCTTCACATATTTAGTGCATGTCTAAAGATGATTGAGAATTAGCCACTACAGAATTGGAAAAAAATATCTTTTCCTAAGAATACTGACAATTCTGACCTACCTGTATCATATGGTTTTTGTGAAGATGGAAAGAGGCAATAAAAATATGAAACCATTTTACATTAGAAGCATTTCAATAAATGATTAATATATTCCTACTACATGTAGCTACTCACACTAGAGGTAAAAACATTGCCCTTTTCCTCATGAACCTTATGATCTAAATATAATTAATGTATATATGATATAATATATTTATATATGATATAAATAAATGGGTGTACACACATCTATATATGTATCAAGTTATAAATGTACTGCAAAAGGTCAAAATGTAGTATTTTAATTAGTCTAAACAATTAAGTAGTATAGCAAACATTCGGAGTCAAGAAGATGTTTAAATTCTGCCTCGCATTTACTGTCTGTGTGACTCTAGGAAAGTCAATTAATTTTTCTGTACCTCACAAGGTTATTATGAAAATTGAGTGAAATAATATATGCAAAGTGTTTTAAAAACTTTAACATGTTATGTAAATGATAGCTACTATTTTTTAGGAAATTGTTTCATAACATCTGTGGTAAGAATCCATGTACTTCATGAGAGATTTGTTTATAAGAATAAAAAGAAATATCAAAATTTTAAATATTTCTGTCACCTATTAACACCATACTACCACATGGAGAGAGGAAGACAGAGAGAGAATGAATATGTTTATGTGTTTGTTGAGAGCTATACTTGGTTATGTGTTAATTATGAAATAGGAGATGCTGCCATAGAAACCCCATCATTTCTCTTGGTTTTGAAGGGCACTTTGAGAATAAATATA
This sequence comes from Trichosurus vulpecula, assembly GCF_011100635.1. Classification (NCBI taxonomy): domain Eukaryota; kingdom Metazoa; phylum Chordata; class Mammalia; order Diprotodontia; family Phalangeridae; genus Trichosurus; species Trichosurus vulpecula. The sequence continues at coordinate 215,824,497 of NC_050579.1, forward strand.
ATGTATCAGCTACTTTGTTTCTGTCTAATATCAAAAGATAGCAGTAACAAAGGCATTAAAATGAAAGAATAAGGCAATGATGAAGAGATAATTATGTACTCCAAAGATTTCTTAAAATCAAATTAAATAAGTGTGGAAATGTTTTCTTGTTCTCAACTTCAGTCTGTTGACATTCCATTTAAAATTATTATGAGCCCTTAGCAGAGTTTTTTGAAGTCATTTGTTTGGAGATATCACTAAGACTACCCCACTCCCTCATGAAGAAAAAGAAAAAAATAGAGTTGGACATTTTTAGCTTAACTGCCAAGAAAACATCAGCAGAGGTCATGCAAAATTCTAAATGGGAACAAATGTTCCAATGCAAAAAGACACTTGCTGTGCACTCCTTTCATTAATCATACAGAACATGACACAGAAGAACCTGGAAAAAGCTAGCCATTCTGATGAGGAGCTAATGGACCGATTAAGTAAGTTCTGCTGACTAGTTCATTCAGATTCAAACTCTCTCTTCCACCTCTACTTTCGCCTTCACATGGGTATCATTTATCTGCTAAAGCTACCAGAATACACTCTGAAGAGGACTGAAAAGTTTTGTAGCTGAGACAAAATACACAGGAATTTGTAATATTTGAAAATTCAGGCAACTGAAGTATGAGAATTTAGTAGCCTGAAGCAGTTAATTTTCGTGTTCTATACTTTGCAACTAAATGGTCAGGTTTTTCTATTTTATTTTTTTTGACTTGGTAGCAAGCAGTCATGCCCACCCCCATAATCACATTTACCTTTAATCAGTTATCTCAAAGCATATAACTGATAACTCAAAGAAGTAAAGTGAGAATGTTTGTGTATCTACCTCTGTTCCATCTCCTTTTAATCTCAAAATGAGCTTTTACAAATTACTTTATTTTGTCTTTATTGAAAGAGATAATCTAAACTTAAATTAAACTTAAAGAACAATAGTTCTTTAAAAGTGAAGCAGAAAGAGACAATAAAAAGATAGTCATCAGGAATGGTATCTAGAAACCCTTACAATTTTTCAGTTAATAGCCTGGGTTTTTAGGGTAGCAGACAGTGTATGGGCTTCAAATTTCATAATTACATGATATAGCGATAGGGATTTTTCAAATAAGAATAATTGCATCGATTTTTTTCCACTCTCATGTAATTTAAATCAATGAGAACAAATTTAGTTAATAATTGTTAATTAATAATAGTGAGTGTGTGTATAGCAAAAAATTGCAAAGAGTTTTGCTAGATATTGCCTCAACTGATCCTCACAACAACCCTGTGAAGTAGGAACTAAAGGTATTCTTATATTCCCATTATATGGATGAAGAAACCAAGGCATAAACAGTTTAAACCATTTTCCAACAGATAACAATTAAACATCCTAATTCTGGGTCCTCCATGCTATTCCATATATAACATAGCCACTCTATTAAAAAAGAATTAGTCTCAAAGTCTTAAGATTTCTATCCACTTGAGAGTAGAATTGGGATGTAAGCCATATAACTATTAGTCTTTCACTTCTCCTTATATAAACTTAAGTTCAGTTCTTTGTGTTTCTACATTTAGTTACTCAAATATTATGTCAGACACTATGCAAGGTCCTGAGGGTACAGGTCTAAAAAAAAAAATAAAACAATTCCTCTTCTCTAAGACCTTACATTCTGAAGAAGGAAACAAGTACATATAAATATAAATGCAGCATAAATTTGAAGTAAATAAAAACAAATACATATAAATATTTCAATACAAGCTCATGTTAGAGGACACAAAGCAGTTTAGGAGAATAAAAAAGACTGTACAGAAGGTGATGCTTGAGGTCATCTTATACCTACATCTATTCTATTCTATTCAAATGTTCTATGTATTCTAAAGTGAAAAATGCTTTGGATTAGGAGACTCATGATTTTGGTATAAATTCTTACCCTCCTATTTGAAACCTATGTAACTTTGGATGAGTTACTTAATGTCTCTGAGTCTCTGTTTTTTCATCTATGTATTTAGGATGGTTGACTAGATGACTTCTTAAGGTTCTTTCCATTTATAAGTGCTATGATCCTAATAACTCAAAGGAGAAAAATAATTCCCATTTGCCTACATATTTTAACTGATATTATGAAACAGATATTTATGATAATAATAAAGATTGACCATTGCCTAATAATGGTAATAACAAAGTATTTTCCTTGCAGTAACCCTGAGAGCTCTGTAGTATAAGCAGTATTATGAGCTTTTATGGACAAAAAAAAATACTATTAGAGAGTTACATGACTAATTCAAGCTCATGTACCTAGGAAGGAACAAAGGTAGGATTTGAATCTTTAGCCTGAGAGTTTAGTGATCTTTCATATTAAAATCCACCAAGTAAATTTTTAACATTGGAGCAAATCCCATATTCATTACTGAAATACCAATGTCGTATAATTACATAATGTATCTCCAAAAAATGAGACAGTTTACTGAATTCAGCTCAAATGTTTGTGATTCAGAAATAAATAATGTAATAAGGGCAGTAAGCATTTTATATAGGCTGGGATGGTTTCTCTTTAAGAGGTCAAGAAGATGATCTTGAGGATTTGCTTGGTTTTAGAGACTAGGCCTTTAATTGCTGTCATTGCTTACATTCCCAATGAGGCAAAAGAAAGCCCTAGCATGCATTGCTAGTTCACAGGAGACTTAGCAGAATCACTTTTTGGCAGGTTATCTTTAGGACCTAATATATCTGTCATGGTGAATGCAAAGGAAGAGGAGGGCAGGTACGAATTTCAGTTAATATATGTGTCATTTTTAAGCTCAGAAGAAAATTTATTTTTTTCCTGTAGGGTTTCATAGCAGCCCAAGCCCAAATTTGAAACCTTTGATTGTCCTGAATTAGAATTGGCCAGGAACAAAGGGAGATTTGCATAAAATTGTGCCCAAATTATATGATTGTTTTCTTCTCCATGGTGTTGTTGACTGAATAGGACAGAATGAAAAGGAAGGAAATTTCAGGACTTTTCATAGTTTTATCAGAAGGATCATCTTTCCAATTGAAATGTCAAGTGGGTGTTAGAGAATCCATAAATTAGGATGGAAAATAAAAGGGGTCAAGAAGGATTTCTTCCTCTTTTATTTGCCATCCACAACTCACACTAGAAAAGCATGCATGATTCTAAGTCACATGGGCATGAAGGCATGAAGATAATCACTTCTCTAATGGCACAGGATGACATTTACACATGTGAAGTAACAAATCTACAATAAATCCACTTCACTGATATTCTATCATGATATTCTCCACTGAGAGCCTCTACTCACTCCACATTTTTCCCTTTTAGTCCTCCAAGGGAATATATGTCCCTAAGTGGTGAATTTATCGAGGGTTGGCTACCTCGATGGACTAAGAATACCCTTAAATCCAGTCTTCTCCTTAGCTCCCTCTTCCCCAGAATTTTAAGGTTTTTTTATTTTAGATTATTGAAATAACATTACTGAGTTGTAGGCTAGAAAGCACTTTATTTTATTAAATAGACTGGCAAAGCAAAGTTGTAGAAATAATGATGAAAACAGAGTGACTTCCCTTTTGATTTATGGAACCAGGAAGGATCAAGAACTTTAAATGACAATTTGATTTTCTCTGAAAGAAATTGCCTTTGTGTTTCCCATTAAATCCTCTAATTAATTTAGTAAAAAGAAAAATTCTTTCTAATCTCAAGAGACAGAACTTTTGGCATTCTGGAATCTATTCACATCTTCCTATGGGATATATAATTCAATTAGTTTATGTAATGCTTTCTAATAAATCATTCTATATATGCCCAGCTGTAGTACTGATAGGAAAACATATTGTTTCATACAACTCCCCATGGAACTTTGCTTGTCCATTTTGTAAAAATAAGTGCAATACCTGCAGGTAATCTACTAAGTGCCTTTGGTCATCCTCAAGGAGTTTACCTTTTTTTCAGCAAAGGTAAAGCAAATATGTGAAAAGTATCTAATTTTTAAAAGTATAAGTCATTTAGCTTAGCCACTTGGTTAACTATAACAAAGGATCACATCTGTGCTCTAGGCCTGATTTGGGTTTCCACACTCAAGGGCAAAATCTATTTCTTATTGAAAATGACACTAATTAAACTCTCTGGTAATTTTGACAAACTGTTAATTTACCACTGGCTTTACATGATCGGAATGCTATAGCTTGTACATTAGCCTTGTCACTATGATTTGTTATTGTTGTGTTAACACTTTGGAAAAAGTCACTAACTGTTTGTAAGCATAAATACCATCAATTAATGATAGTTCTAGAAAATTATCACTTTTCAGGTTATGATGCAAAAGGGAAACTTCATGTTTATATATGGTAATTAGCATTGTGTATATAATTACTTGAGACACCAGATTGCAACAGATTCAAATGAGGGTACTTTCACTAAAAAATACTGAGTAGGCAATATTTCTTCTTGAATTAGCAAAAAAAAAATGTATTTTTGGAACAGAGTTTAAGCTTAAGGTGCTTTTAAACAGAATACTGGCATAAATCAATATGAAAAGTACAAAAGAAAAAAAGAGGTTCATATATTTTTCAGGTTTAGATAGAAGTAAAATTGTAACTAACATTCATTATGTTATATTCAAAGTACTTTCTTAAATGTTGTGTGTTATACATAAAATTTTTAGACATGTCCTATGCATGGTACAGCAGAAAAAAAATAAAAAAACACTAGTGTTGAATTAATGAGACCAAGGTTCAAATCTTTCCAATTGATTTCTTCATTCTGTGTTACCTTGGTCAGCCACTTGATATCTCTGATACTAAGTTATTTTGTTTTGCTTTTTTTCTTTGTATTTCAAATAGTTTAATTTTAAAAATATTCTATTCAGTGCTAAAATATGTCTTCACTCATAGTAGCCCATTTTAATTTTTTTAAAACTTTTTTTTTGAAACAAAAAGAATATCATAAAGTTGGATTCAACATGCAGATTTCAAAGAAAAAAAAACTTTCCCAGAAAATCTGAGCTGAAGAACTGGGCTTGGTGTTCCTGGAACCTCACACACACTCTTGCTGGGACATAAGCTGTAGCAGCAGTGCTGGCCCAGGACTGAGGACAGGAAAAAGGGGCATGTGAGAGAAGGGAAGGCAGAAGAGTAGCGCTGGAAAGAGCCTAATGGGAGATGGAGAATTGAGGAAGAGGCCAGGGCCCGGGCAAATGGAAATCCATGTGATCAGCCTCCAAGCTCAGTCAGGTAGTGAAGAAGCCCCTCCTTTCCCCAGAAGCCTAGATTAGGCCATGGCACCCAATCCTGCCCCCCCCCTTTCCAGTGCCAGCACCAGACACACTCCTGTCCGAGGCTGAAGGGCTCACTCTGGCCCTTGCAGGGAGAGCCCAAGAGCCTATGGGCTTTGTCCACGGCTTCTAACAAGGGTCACCAAGATCCCTCAGTGCTTTCTCTCTACAGGGCACTTAGTCTCTGCACTATGTTCACTGGCCTAGGAGCAGCTCAGCCCAGGGAGCAGAGGCCACACAACTAGAGGTGATGGCTGATGTTCCAGGCTTGGCTCCCCAAAAAGCAGGGATAGGGCCTGAGGGTGTGAGCTCCACCTGGAAGCGTACCCTGGAGGACGAGCCTAGAGCTTGGGGAACCCTAGGGCCACCCACTTGCAGCTCGAGTCCCCTAAGGAAAGCATAAGGGGAGAAGGCAACCCTCTTCCTAGGAGCAAGCAAACAAGTACCAGGTACCAGGGACGGAAAGATGACACAATGACCCCAAGTCCTCTGGCCACCTTACCCACTGCAGCCTTTCAGCCCAGGGGGCCGAGACCTGCAGTCTTTTACCCCAATGCTTGCCTTCACCCCAGCAACACAGCACAGCCAGGACCAGAATTCAATAAATAGAGGCTAGGAGCCAAGCAGGCAGGGACACCAGGTGTTGCGAACTTTCTGACGCCATCTGCAGCACAGCAGACTGCTCCACACGGAAATGCTTTAGTGGTGGGACACTTGAGTCCTCCTCATCCTCCGCAGCCTGTGTTTCTAGTGGGACGGGTTCTTCCTTGGTGAGGGTGGGAGGTTCATCAGCCACTTCAGAAGCAGGCAGGGATCTCCTGGCCTAACGTGGGTGGCTGGGAATCATCTGTTCGAAAATCTGAGGTGTGCGTTGGGCTCAGTGACTCACTCTGCTGGGGGCTAGGGCTTGAGTTGGTGCTACTGTCCACCTTGAGCTGATAGACATCAGACATGGAGCTCTGATTGCTGTTCCCATTTTGGAATTCAAGAAGGAGAGAAGAGTTGGCAGAGGCATCAGGGGGAAAACCATTGGGTTCTCGGGCTGCTGAATTATTCGATTTTGATTTCTCGTCTTTGCTGTCAGCTACCCATTTAAATATCCTAAGGGATGTGTCCCCCACAGTTACTTCTTCCGTTTCCGTACTTTATCGATGGCGGCCATCACCTTTTTGATGTCGTCTTTGGCCTGGCTGTGGACCTCGGCCCGGACTGACCAGCCCCACATGGCGGCGGGGGCCGGGGCTGTGCTCCCAGAACACGGAGAAGCGCGCGCAGTACACGCCGCCACCGCCCGCCAGCCGCTCTGATACTAAGTTTTTTTCAAGTGGAAAATGAAGGGATTAGACAGGGTGTCCTTTAAATTTCCTTCCAACCCGAAATATGCGGTTCTTTGATTTTGTTGGGGAAATAACATATGCATATTAAAGGCAACAAATAGATATGTCTATTTAGTTAACTAGTCATTATGAAGTAAAAAGAGAAGAAACTCACTTTGAGCCTTCATCAGAAGTGGAAATTTCAGAAAAGAGGTGGAATATGATGGATAAGATGATAAGTGTAAATAGTTAAAGGGAATAGATAGAAATTCATATTGTCCAAAATAGGTATGTTTATGTATATAATTAATAATAAATCAGTTGAGGCTTTGGGAATGTGATTTACAATAGTGGATTGGCCTCATATCTCACCTATAACATTAGTTCTGAGAACATGGACAAGTCACTTCAACTCTATGAGCCTCACCTATTTCATCTGTAGAAGGGGGATAATGATGTAATATATGTGACTTTACAGTGTTATGTAAATAAATCATGTGACCGAGGAGAACAATATAGAGGTGGAGGAGAAGAAGCCAATTGTTGTAGTAGAAAAAGAACAAGACTTGAAGTATTGGTGATCTAGGTTCAAATCTTCCCTCTGACACTGCCAGTGTGATGTTGGACAAGTAATTTAATGACACTCTATCATTCAGAACTCCAGAAAAATCTTTAAGGATATACTTTTTAGAAGAATATTCCGTCTGCATTGACGAAAGGAATTTCCTCACCAGGGATCTCATATCAATGAATTCAGAAGTCTGGATTTTTCCTTCCTCTCTTCCAAAAAATCATTGCTGTTGCTCGGGGATATTGACGTTTTATGACCACATTTTGGGTTTTCTATGCAAAGATACTGGAGTAATTTGACATTTCCTTCTCTTGGTCATTTTACTGATGAGGAAACTGTGGCAAACAAGGTTAAGTGACTTGCCCAGGGTCACACAGCTAGTAAGTGTCTGAGGTCATATTTGAAATCAGGTCCTCCTGACTCCAGGGCTGGAGCTCTATCCACTGTCCCATGAAACTGCCTTACTAAGAGGAAGGGGCATCAGGGTGAAAAGGTGAGGTGGGGATCTAAAAACTGAGATTGGGACTTGCTCTGAAACATATAGTATTAGATGATGATGAGATACTGAGAGTTTAAATGACTTGTCCAGATTTTCAAAGTCAGAATGTGTCCAAGTGGGAACTGAACAGAGCTTTACTGTGCACTGGGGGAACTCAACAAATGTTTATAAAACTGGGTTCTGAGTGACTTTACATGCTTAATACAACTACATTTGGTTTTTGGTATGATACAATTTTTTCAGACCTTGCAGGTATGAATATGTTTTCCATGAATATTTTAAACAGGCCCCTTCTGGGTAATCTTACTGGCTATCATTTCTAAACTGTATTACAAATTATGGGAAATTCCTTTCTCTAATGGATTCTCTCTAGTAAATGTAAGCTATGGAGAGGTTCCAGTAATTCATTTTAACTTTCATTGATTTTAGTGTGCCGCTAAATTTTAGATATTTTAATTACTTTAGGAAATGATTAGGAAATTACATACTTTCCTTTGTTGTATATGCATATATGCATATATACATATATAAATGTATATATACATAGTTACCAATAGTTATATATATATTTAAATAAACATGTACCTATGTACATACAAAATAAATAGGTTTATAAGCAGCTTATCCCTAAATTATTAGTGGAATTTTACTATCAATAACAAGAAAAAAGGGCAGGGAAACTTTCTACCCAGATATCCTACACTTCATGCTCAGCATTTATAAATATCAAACCCTAACTTCTCTGTTTCTGTTATGGCCCCACCACCCACTAAATCAATCAGACTAGACACCTTAGAATTGTATTTCTTCCTTTGCTTTACCCTTCCCCCCCTCCACACACACACAATCACATACTAAGACCATTAAATTCTTCCTACACAATATTTCTTATAAACAATTATGTGCTGCCATGGATAGAACACTGTGCTTAGAGTCAGGAAGATGAGTTCAAATTTGGCCTTAGACGCTTACTAGATCTGTGACCCTGGTCAAGTCACTTAATTTTTGCCTCAGTTTCCTCATCTGCAAAATGAGGATTATAATAGCACCTCCCTCCTAGGATTGTTATGACATAACAGTTGTGAAGCATTTAGCCCAATGTCTTGCACAAAGTAAGTGCTATATAAGTGTTAGTTATAATTCTCACATCCTAAGCAATATTTCTGTTCCCGTTGCCCCAGTTAGGGCAAGCATTTCTACATTTTAAGGATAAAGCAATAATATCCTAACTGGTGTCCTACCTCCTTTGTCATAGTAATCATAAATTTAGAGATGAAAGGGATCTTAATGAGCAGCAATTCAAGCCCACCCCAGACTCCACATCCTCCAAAGATTAAAAATAAAAACAAACAAAAATTAGGTTTAGTAGCTTAGCACAATCCTGACACCTATGAAATGCTCACTGATTGATTGATCACATGGCTTGCCCAAATTGCAGAGTTGGAATTCAAACCCAGGTTTCTGGACTGCAAATCTAGTACCGTTTCCTCTACTCTACTTTGTTGTTGTTATTATTTTTCCTCTAGTTCATCTTACATGATGCTCAAAGATTTATTAAATAAAGTCTCAAACTCTAATACTAAAGTCTGGCCCCCGTGTACCTTTTCAATCATAGCGTCATACCTTTCCTTTTCTAATATCCAATGCTTCAGCCACATGGCATTCAAAATTTTCCACTTCATGTATTCCTACTTCTGTTTCCTTCTTTTCCCCCACCCCTCTCTTCCCTATGCTTGGAGTGTCTTCTATCCCTTGCCTGGTTGAAATCCTTATGATCTTTTAGAACCCTGATAAAATGTTCTCTCTTACACAAAGCTTTCTGTGATCCCTGCTCCCCACTACAATGCCAATGTTTCTTCCTCCTTTGAAATCTCATTGCTGTGAGTGTCCTATGTACTTATTCTCTGCTGACTATTATATTTATCTGTGTATATTCCCCTTTAAAACTTCTTGCATCCAAGGGACTTTCATATTATGTCTTTATCCTCTAAATTCCTAGTACAATTCCTTCCTCTGTAGTTAAGTGTTCAATATTTGATGAATAAAAAATTGAGTAATATAATCAATTTTTGATTAATTCTTTTAGGATTGTGTCTCAGCTCACTGTATGAATGGTGGCTCTTGTAAAGATTTGGTCAATGGATTTGTATGTGTTTGCCCAAGTGGATTCACCGGCGAATCCTGCGAAGAGGATATTGATGTTTGTGGGTTTCCTGCAATGAACTTAGCCCACTGTTTTAATGGAGGAATATGTGTTGATGGGCCTGGACCAACTTTCTCTTGCAGGTCAGTTGGTTTGTTTATCACTGAAATGGGAATTGTGTTTAATAATTTAAAAAATATTTTAAAAGTAAAGTTTGGGAAGCTGCTACAAGAATTGAAATTGAAAAGATATACGTGGTATAGTATTTTTAAAAAATAAAATAGGACTAGAAATTTGAATATATTATTATACTCTGCATAGAGAATGAAAGCCATTCATATTAAGAGAATAAACACTACTTTAATGCTTGATTGAGCTATCCATCTTCTCTATGGGCAAATCTATATACATTATAACATGGCTCACTGATTGGTTCAATTGGAAAAAAGTTGTATTTTGATACATAATCTACTTGACTATGTGTTGAAGCCTTTCTTTGTCCAACAAACAGATTACATTTCCTTTTCCTACCTAGTAGTGCAGCCCTTTTACCCTGTCCCTTCTCTAGACCCTTTTTATATCTGGATCCTCTTTGCCCATGAGCTTCTAGGCTGTACACTGTCAGTTTCCTGGATTATGGGTGTCTATTTGCCTGCCTGTTACCTCTGAGGCAGAAAACCATTGGGAGATACTTGAGCGGGGTGCTGCTTTTCCTTACTTAAGAGGTAGGACTCTTGAGCCGTTCTGATCCTAGAGTTTCTGAAACGCTCTCCTGAATGGAAGGAAAAGAAGGAGACCCAGGGAAAGCCTAATGTAATGATATCCAAAATCTGGGCAGTCTCTTGGAAGGCATTTGTGAACTCTTCTTAGATGTCCTATTTTGGAAAATAAACGCTTCCGAAGTACTTTTCCCCATCACTCCAGCCTCTATCTATGCTACCCTTGAGTGTTTCCAGGTAAGCTGGTAACCTTCACTTAATTGCACCAAATAAAAAAGGAGTCTATTGTTTTCAGCTTTGACTGTCTAATCTAATTCTACTGCAAAAGCCCTTTAGTCTCAGTACTGGACTCCAACAGTCTGGTTTTTTGATTGTTAGTTTCGATTATGAAGATGTTCAAAATGAATGAATTATTGGTTCCCCAGAGCAATTCTCTTACTGTCCGTTGACAAGACCTCAGACAAAAGTTGAAAAGATTGTTTCAAAAACAAGTTAGTCCTTTTCAATCAAGTAAACAAGACAGTGCCCCTTACTTCATGAACTGAATATTTGAAAAAAAAATAGTGGGAGACTTGTTTGCTCAGAAATAGTTCTGTATTAAACCAAAAAAAAAAAAAAAACAAACTCGTGTTAGAGGTACATTAAGGCTCTGAATTAAACTTGCAAATGTATGAGGCTATAGAGGAAAATAAAACCATTATACTCCATATAAATCTATTAAAGCCACATATGTGTAAAATGATCCTTATGAACCACCTCAGTGCATTATCCCTTAAAATCCTCAGTTTTTAAAAATACTATTAGCAGCTCACCAATGACTTATGGAAAAGTGAAAGAAAACTTTAAAATCCTAAGCAATTAAAAAAAAAACTTTCTATGCACATAAGACAGTGCATATAAGCTTTAGCGATTCAGAAAAAATGGTCTCATAAAAGATAGCAATTTTATTTTTAATAATACTGATCTTAAGAAGTAAAAGGACAATGAATAATCACATTGATGGGCCAATTCCTCTGTGGAAAGGGGAGCTTTGCAGCCCACAGATAAATTATAATTAGTTATCAAAGCCTATTCATTCTTGAGGACACACATTTTTATGCCTTTCAAGGTGCATTTAAAAACATTTGCTTTAGAAAATAGTTTCGTGGTTTTATTCATAGCTAGAAAAGCAAATTGTTTTATCTATTGATTTAAAATGAATAAGAATACATAATATATGTCAGAAACAGGTCTTCACGTGTAGCACTAACTCTCCAAAAGCTGCAGAACATCTGTTTTTGACTTTATAGCCTGAAGCAAAGCTTAGAGACATTAATTGCTTTGTTAAGTATAATAATAGCTGCTTTTTGGAAGTCTATAACAATTATTAACCACACGTAACAGTTTAATAGCATTTTAATGCATGTAAGTTTTATTAAACTATAAAAAACAATGGTGAAGTTATAGTAAAGATCTGAATTAAACTTGTGAATACATGAGACTGTGGAGAAAAGTAAAAACTTGATATTTAATATTCAGCTGGTAAGTGGAATATGTGGAATGCTCATGATGGACTGCCTCAGGAGACAGCCTGCATCTGCCCTCAATAGCTATCTTCCATCTAAGACATATCAGCCTCTCATTGTATATGTTATAGTGATAATGCTTTTTCTGATAGGAGCTGGATGAGATGGCCCCTGACTTCTATCTCTATGGATTTGAAAATTCTTTTTGTGAAATCATTTATGTAATTCAATGACAAAAAAAACATTTATTTCCTCCTATGTGGAGAAATCTATGTAGATTCTAGGGATACAAAGATGAAAAGTGACATATTACTTGACTTTAAGGAATTTACAATCTAATGGGAACCATGACATATAAGGGATAAGTACAATATAATAATAGAATGTGATAGGAATATTGGAGTCTACCCTACACAACCATGGCATTAAAGTCAGCCCTAGGATACTACCCCATCCACGCCTGCCCTCATTGTTTAATTCTCCTTACTCCAAAAATACTTTTACTAATTGGTACCAGTTCTAAGCAAAATTAAGATGTGGTTGAAGTTTGTCTACAGTCGTCTTCTACTCCTCTGTTGTCACCCCTTTTTACAATCAAAAGTAATGTCCTTGAGGTCAGGAACTGTTTAGTTTTTGTCTTCATAAATCTATTGCTTAACATAGTGTTTAGCACAAGATAGGCAGTCAATAAAGTAAGCTTTATTGATTGATCACTGATAAATGTTGGTTAATTTCCCTTACTCCAGAAATATTTCTTCTTCCCATCTTCCTCACTTCTTTTCATTGTGATAACTCACATCATTTCCTTGTTCTGACTTTACCCAATTGTCTTGAGAAAAGTGATCTGATAATTTGTATTAATGAATGAATTAAGGTGAATGAATGATAGCAAATTAACATCTATCCCCTCTGAGGGGAATTGACTCTTGTAAGAGGACATCGGTGAAGCAATTCTACTGCATCATCTAGCTGCCCCTGCAAAGTCTATATTTCTAATGATTTTATTTCATGCAGTCTGATTGCAAACATGTATTTTGATTGGTCAGTGGACTGTGGTAGAACTACTGATTCTCTCTTCCCCCCAACAACATGTGCTAGGTAATTTTTTCTTTCCCCTGTAAGATGACAAAGTTGTTCACATGGACATAATTGACCCAAGGATCATTATTCAAACTGCACCTGCCTTGATTAAATTTCCTGGGTAGCCTCTATCCATATTTAGCTGGCTTCCTGGTCACTTAAGAATATACAACATGGACCACTTGGATAGAATCAATGTCTTTTAGACCCATGTTAGTTATTATACCCTCTCCTTCTGATCAGGCACATTTCAACATTTATTCCTCATAAAATAAGAGGGCTGTATAAAATGAAGCTAACTACAGTGATATCCTTGTTGAATATCCTTTCTATGCTATGGATAAATATACATCCTTTAGTTAGGTGTCCAATAACCTATGATTCCTCATCCCAACACAGAAATTGAATTCACAGGATACTGTCCCAAGCCATTCTTCCCTCTCCTAAATGAAAGCCTTTTTTCTTGTCTCAACATGTCATGTAATTAACCACTGATTCTGTATTTATAATAATAATAATAATAATGATAATGATAATATTTATATAGCACTTACTATGTGCCAGATAATGTGCCAAGTGCTTTACAGTTATTATCATATTTAATTGTCACAACAATCCTTGATGGGTAGGTGCTGCTATTGTCCCCATTTTATACATGAGGTTACTGAGCCTAACAGAGGTTAAATAACTTGCCTAAAGTCACATAACTAGTTAGTGACTGAGTCTGGGTTTGAACTCAAGTCTTCCTGACTCCAATCCCAGTGCTCTATCTACTGTACCACATAGCTGCCCTTACCTTTAAGGTCAACCCTACTTTGACTGTCTTTTATGTTCAAGCAGTGTTTCTTTGAACAGTCACTTAACCACATACCATGATCAAACATCTTTGTGTATATATGCATAATAATATAGTTCCCAAATGTTAGAAAGCTCTCCCAATAGAGGATATTCTTCTGGGACATCTACCCCAGTAACCTACTGTTATCATTAGAGTGTGCCCCAACTCAACTCCAATGGCCAGCAAGAGATGGCATCTGATAGCTCAGCTATGTGGACAACCCACAAAGTATTTGAGGTCCAGGTTCCTTATAGGAGGGAGTGATCCTGCTGAGGATTATAAGGAAACTGGTAGTAATTGAGTCTTCAAAGGTGATTCTTAGTGAAGGCATCTCTCAGGACTTATGTAGGTGGGAGTTTAGAAAATTGTTTAAGACTGAGGGGATTTAAACACCTAAATGATCTGGACATTGGTGAATTAAGGCTAGGTACCTTGGGTACCTGCCGTTGACTCACACAGACTGTGTGTGACTCTGTATATTGCAAGAAAATAAAAGCTGCTTTTACCCAGGCTTTTGAGGTGAGTCACCTAACATTGAGTCCAATTAAAGCCCTACCACAATGGCTATTAGTCAAATCCACAATATAATTGGTATGATGTTTAGGACAGCATTAATAAATTATCTCTATTCAGACAGATTAGCCATGTAGTAATAGAAATCGGGTGTTTAAAATTAACTAGCAAATTACACAGCATTATTGTTGTAGAAAGATTCCAATAGGAGAATAATATTAATATCAGGATACACTTATTAGTTAAGATTCATAGTTCTGACTGAATATGTCACTTGTTGAGATCCAAAATTGTAAGTGCTATTTTAGTTTGTGAATTAAGCTGGAGATCTGAGGACAGAAAATGTCTTTTCACTGATTAAATGTTGGAATGACATAATTTTTCAACTTCAGAACTTTCCCTTCAGAAACAGAAAATATTTGCAATTCAAAATATTTAATGTGTTTTATATACAGCCTGATGTGGATTGCTACTGTGCAAGTATTTATTTTTAATAACCAAGATGTCATATTATTATTGCTTAGATTTCTATGTATAAAAAACCTTTGAGCTCTTTGCTAGAGAAGAGTCATATGAACTTTTGGTATTATTGCTGTTTTTTTCTGTTTAATTATGGAATATTTTGGAATCTCTCTGGTGGGATACCGGAGCATCTTCATATTGTTATGACAGATTACTAAAGACCTACAGGAACTAATGGCAAATCCTTTGGGCTTATATTTTTTATTAAAAATCTTCATTTTTAAAATGTTCCATTTCAAGTGTATCACTATATTTTTGACACTTAATTATCTTTATTTTCTTCAAATATTATGCATTAAGTGAAATTATTCTAAAGGCTCATTTTACCAAATAAGCACCTTAATAAAGTGTAAATCAAATTTTCATTAAATTTTGTATGCTTCTATGTTTTGCCTATACTTTGGGACTGACTTTAGAATCATTTCCCATATTTTCTACTCTCTTTATTGTTGCCATGATTTCTGTTTTTTCTTTCTTATTATGAAGATAAATCAGCAAAACTATTAATGACTAATATTTATTTCTGAATATTTTGAAAATAATTTGAGTAATGTTAATTCTCAAAGGATAATTTAGGTATTTACTTTTGTGAAAATTCATAAGTCAAAGGCTGAAGCTGAATTCTACATTCATACATAAAGTTCAATTATAAAAGAATTTTTTTCCAGATTACTTTGATTTCATTTGAATGGCAATGGTAATGGTAGCAGCAGAAGCAGCCATAGTAGTGACTGGCACTTATATATTAATAACCAGTATCTAGATAGCACTTCGGTGTTTTCCAAGTGCTTTACAAGTATTATCTCATTTGATCCTCAGAATGGCCTTGAGAGATAGATGCTATCATTATCTTCGTTTTTCCTGTGAGGAAATTGAGGCACACAGAGGTTACGTGACTTGCTCAAGGACTTATAGACTTTAAAGTGTCCAAAGTCCAGTTTGAACTCAGGTGCTTCTGATTCCAAGTTGAATGCTCCAGCTACTGTGTCATTTTACTGAAAGTTTGGAAAATACTTTAAAAATTGAGTTCTCTATCAGTTTTTTTTTGGGGGGGGGAGTAGTATGGGGTTGAATGTGTAAAATTCATACCTCATGGAGTCTGATACATAGTGTAGTTGTAGTGTAGTAGATTGAATACTGGACGTGAAACTTGCAATCAGTAAGGCTTGAGTTTGAGTCTTGCTTCAGATACTGACTGGTTATGTAACTTGTGCCAGTCATTTCATATCTCTATCTCATTTACCTTATCTGTGGGTGAAATTGGAATAATGAAAATGGAAATAATATCTTGTTGGACTATGGTGAAAAACAAATGAAATAATATACGAATAGCACTTTACAAAATAATGAGCTATATAAATATGAATTTTTCTTACTGTTATTGTATATCAAACACTTTGCACAGAGTAAGGTCAATATATATTTTGAATTAATTTATCGTTACTCCTGTCAAGTATTAGGAGCTAATAATCCCAAATTTCACTGTGTCAGCTTCTCAGGAAATGGGAGAAGGAAGTCTTACTATTTACTGAGATGCAAGTCTTTCACTCTCCCCTAAAGAAGTAAAGTTGCTTCTTCCATGATTTTGGGACAGTTCTATCTTCCTACCTTTAAGCCAGAGCTTTTCATATATTAGAAACAAATGCATTTTGATTTGAATTGAAATCAAGAGAATCAAACAGAAAGTTAACTCTCATGTTGGTGATTTTCTTATTTTTTTATATTAAATCTATCTCAAAATGTCATACTTAATAACCTTTAAAAATGAATTTCATGCCAAATCACATTTTTATACATTTGATAAATACTAGAATAAATATTTCTTAGTAAAAGGTGTAATGTTAGACCAAGATAAATATTTTAACAACATTTTTCTCCCGCAAGACAAATACTTTTTGCCGTATGAATGGAAAATAAACCTGGTTTTGGTTATTTTCAAAGAGTGAATATAAATTGCTTGAAACAATCTGTTCTTGGACAAATTAGCAGGTCCTTTATGAATTTAGGTCATAATGTGAAAAGACATTAAATCCAGGGGGAAAAAAGATTGAGTTCCTTGAAGCATAAGCACCATAAACTGTCTAAGTATTCTTATTTTGAATGCTCAGTAAGTTCTTCCAAGAAGGGTTAATTACCTTTTCTAGAAAACCATTTAACAAGCCCTCTCATCAAATGGATTTAAATGGCTAAATCAATGTAAAAATAACTCATTATTTGATGACTTTCACTGAGTATAGCCAAGCCTTCCTGATAATCTGAGTGAAACTGACTTCTTTCTTTCGGTTTTGATTTTGGACATACTTATGGCCTTGACCTTTCATTGAACAAGTTTGTAGAATTCAACCTCCTCAAGCCCTTTGAAGCTCCTACTTTACTCTTAAGAAATTATCCATGATCACCGTTCTTTTACCTTAATTTGTATCTTCTGGTAATAATCATAATTATAATCATAGCTAACATTTATATAATGCTTACTATGTGCCAGTCACTCTACTAAGCACTTTACAAATATTATCTTATTTCATCCTCACAGCAATTCTGGGAGGTAGGTGCTATTACTATCTCCAAGTTACAGATGAGGAAACTAAAGCAAACAGAGGTTAGGTAACTTGCCCAGGATTCGCACAGCTAGTAAGTGTCTGAGACCGGATTTGAAGCAGGACCTTCCTTACTTCACACCCAGCACCATCTTCTCTGTGCCATCTAAATGCTCCCAAAACAAATTTGTCTCCTTTGGAAGATCCCTAGCTTCCCCTTCTAGTTTTAGGGGCTACTCCCTTGTCTGATGATACACTAGGCCAGAAGGAAAAGTAAGCATAATCCTTGCTCCTCACTATGATTTCCGCAACTACTCTTTTACTGCCATCATTTTTCTTCCATCTGTCTGCATAACCTTGTACAGATCCATGTCAAAGTCATGTACCAGCCTCCAGGCCATTCTCAATCTTTTGATAAGCATATCCATTAATTTATCGATCTCACACTTTGCCCTTACCCTTAATTTAAAACAAAGAAACCAAAAAAAAAAATCTTTACTTTACCCCATCCCATCAAGCCTCAAAATTAAAGATTGTTTTGTTTTTGGCCTTGTAACCCAAGTGCCCAGCACAAGGCTTAGAACATTATTTTTAATTTGAGGAAGTTTCTAGAGGGTAGGGAGTCTGCTCTTATTATTTCACTGGTTCAGGGAGTATCCAGAGAGCTCTCTACACATACGAGTCCACAGCTCTCCTACAGTAAAGTGTTAAAAGTCACCCAGAGGACTGAGAAGTTTCCTGACTTGCCCAGAATCCAGAAACCATTAAGTGTTGGAAACACAACTTAGCATCATATCTGACTGACTCCAGCACTAGTTCTCTATCTGTTTCATTTTGCCTTGAAAAGAGAGAATTTATTTAAATCATAAATCATAAATGGCTTTTGCCATCTCTCACATTTGTCCTGAATCTGTTCTTTGCAATCGACATGACATCTAGTCATTCCATTTCTTTCTGTTCCAAGTTCCTTACGCTGTTGTCATCTCTGTGCAAAGGACCTACAAATTGACATATCCAGTTCTAAACCAGTCTTGCATCAACTGCCTGCTGGATATCTTCACCTGGATGTCCCATAAACAATACAAACGCAGTATATCCAAAACAAAATCTGATGTCACTCAATCTATACCTCCCACCTCAAACACACCTCTCCTCACATTTCCTGTTTACTGTTGAAAGAACAACCATCCTTCCACTCATCCAGATTCACAAGATTAGAGTCACCCTTGACAATTACATCTCCCTAGTTCTCCACATCCATTCAGTAACCAACACTTTTATTTTTGCCAAGATTTTTCTGTTCTATATCTGTAAGATCTTTTATTCTCGTTCACATGGCTACCATTCTAGTTTGGGCCCTTCTCACCTCTCACCTGATTAATTCCAACAGCTTCATAATCAGTTTGCTTGCTTCCTTTTTCTACCCTCTCCAATCCATCTTCCACAAATTTACCAAAGCAATTTTTCTAAAGCACTCATCTGATATAATAATATTAATAAATAATAATAATAGCTAACATTTATATAGCTATTACCATGTGCAAGTCACTGTGTTAAGTACTTTACATTTATGATCTCATTTAATCCTCACAGCATCCCTAAGAGTTGGTGGTGTTGTGATCCACATTTCACAAATAAGAAAACTGAGGCAAGCAGGGGGTAAGCGACTTAGTGTTATGCACCTAGTAAATGTCTGACTGTGGATTTGAATTCTGGTCTTTCTGACTCTAAGACTTGTTCTATATCTGCAACAAGTTTTTTTTCATTCTTTCCCCGCCCCTCTTGCGGTGAGAACAGTGGAAATGGAGAGAAAAGATATGCTTTTTAATTGAAAAAAAATTAAGTACAAATCTGACTGTCAATCTTTTCTCCCAAATTCTTCAATGGCTCCTGTGGCCTACAGGATATAATGCAAACTCTTGACATTGACATATAGAATTCACCATGATCTGCCTCTCACCTCCTTTATTAGACTTATTTCTTATTACTGCTCTTTGTCCACTTTACATTCCAGGTAAACTCATCTACCAGCTATTCCTTGGACTTAATATTCTATAAGTCATCTCCATGTGTTTACCTCATGTCTAGAATTCTCCTTTTCTTTTCCTCTGTTTCTTATACTCTCTACCTTTCATTAAGAAGTCTTTTCTATTATCCCTATTAATGCTTTCTCCTTTTAATCTTTTGTGTTCTTTATCTCTCTCTCTCTCTCTCTCTCTCTCTCTCTCTCTCTCTCTCTCTCTGCTCCTTCCCTCCCTCTCTTTTAGATAGATACAGCTATCTATCTATCTATCTATCTATCTATCTATCTATCTATCTATATCCCTGTAGGTAGATATTGATATAGATAATAGTATTTACTTATCTGTATGTGCGTGGTATGGTATATCTCTGTAGAATATAAGCTTCTTAAGGCTAGGGATTGTTTTATTTGTTCTTCACATGCCCAGTGTCTAACTATCACGATGCTTTACATTTTGTAGGCACTCGATAGTTATTTGTTAAAATGAAGTAGCAAATTGATTTTGAACTTCACTATACCCATTAGGCAAGTTCATTTGTAATCATATTATTTATGTTACCATTAATTTTATAGGATTTAGCTAATGGAAAAGATATGGCACTATATTAGATTTCTGAAATGGAGCATTTCATCATTCTCAGCAATAGTATGTAAACAGGGAAATAATACACTGGTTGCTAAGAGGTTGAATATATGACCATTTTCCATTTCTTGAAAGCTACTTCCTAGCTGTGGCATTTCTGAGATAGTAACTTCATTTTTTCCTGTATTTTCCTGTATTTCCTGTATTTTTCCTTTATTTTTCCTGTATTTTCCTGTATTTAAGAAAGAAAGAAACAAAGTGAAAAAAGCACTGGCTTTGGAGTCGGAGAATCTGGGTTCAAATCCCACCTTTGACAGGTCCTACTTCTGTGACAAATCACCATCACAAAGGCAAAGTTTCCTAGTCTGTAAAACGAGAAGATAAGACTAGTCATCCCTCAAGTCTTCTTCATCTAAATCTATGAGCCTGTGCATCAGCCAATGCTTTGGGAAGCTGCCAGAGAACTAGAGGTTACTGTTCTTGCCCGTGTGCGTGCTAGGAATGTAATCCCTCCTCACCTCTGCCCCTTAGAATCTCTAGTTTTCTTCATAGATTATTTGAATTGCTACCAATTTCATTAGGCCTTTCTTGATTCCCTCTCTGAAGTTATCTTTTATTTACTTTGGATTTAATTTGAACATGGAGGCAAGTTATAGCAATGGAAAGGGGGCTAGTCTGAGATCCTGGGAAACCTCAGTTCAAGAACCACTTCTGCCACTTAATGGTTGCTTTCTGGCTTTGGGCAAGTCACTTTACCTCCCCCAATAACCTAGATTACTGGCTAAGGCTATAAAATGCAGAGAATCTGCTGATCTGTAATGGTAGAGAAACTGTCTTCTCCTTCTTCACTTTCATATAACAATAAAAGCACAGTTATAATTCCTATTCCCTGTCCCTAGATTTTGTATGCTAATTTGTACACTTAATGTATACCTAAGAGCATGAGTTTAGGGACTACTTGTCTGACACAGTAGACACTCAATAAATGTCTGCTGATTAATTATTTCAAGGACTATGTGATGTCTAATGTGAGTTTATTGATAATTAAGCATGCTACAATAAAAGCCATAATATGAAATATAAATAGTATTGAAAAGCTAAGGACCATGACCAAAATTGCTATGGTAAAGTCAATTTTAGGGCACTAATGAACTAGGACAGACTTTGTTCC
Source organism: Trichosurus vulpecula (assembly GCF_011100635.1). Taxonomy (NCBI): domain Eukaryota; kingdom Metazoa; phylum Chordata; class Mammalia; order Diprotodontia; family Phalangeridae; genus Trichosurus; species Trichosurus vulpecula. The sequence goes on from NC_050579.1 coordinate 215,845,788, forward strand.
TCTGACTTAGAAGACAAATTGCTTATCTTTCTACAATTCAGTTGCTCCCTTGGATCCCACTGGGCATTGTATTGCGCTTGCGATCTTCCATTCACTTAACACTCTGTGCAAGACCTCCTGCCAATGAATCCGTAAAAAGACATTTCCTTCAGTGATAATAATGCCTTGGAATAATGCAGCTCCCACAATGTTTTGGAGTTGTTAGCACAGACAGTTCCAGGAGTTATAATACATACTGACAGTATGTCCTTTTCCTTCAAAGTGTTTCATGCTTTTGTCAAATTATTCTAAAATACTTTATAGCTCTCCATATGCTGCCAAGTTACTGGGTGAAAAGTTTCAGAACACACAGCTCTAAGAAAATATGTTATTGTTCAGTTGTTTCAGTCATGTCTGAGTTTTCATGACCCCATTTGAGGTTTTCTTGGCAAAGGTACTGGAGTGGTTTGCCATTTCCTTCTGCAGATTTTTTACAGATTTTACAGATTTTTACATTTTACAGATGAGGGAACTGAGTCAAACTGTGTTAAGTGACTTGCCTAGGATCACACAGCTAGTAAGTATCTGAGGCTAGATGTGAGCTTGGAAAAATGAGTCTTCCTGATATCCAGGCCCAGTACTCTATCCACTGTGGCATCTAACTGCCTCCTAAGAAAATATGGCTTCATGTTATACCTTTAGCCTAGTACTGGCCATGGTGTCATTGGATAATGTTGCAGTTTAATATATCCAGACATTTATAGCATGCTGAAACCAATATGATATTTCTTAGAAATTTAATTTTGAGATCACAAGAAAATGGGGTGATCTTTGAATTTATGTGTGGGTATGTGTTTTAATGAAAGAAATATCCTAATATTACCATAATAGGAACTTTATAATACATTGGAAAGGATGTTGCCCTTGTACTTAGAAAAAAGGTTATGTTCAAATCCTACCTATGACATTCAATAGGTGTGTGGCCATAAGCAACTAAATTTCATCTCTCTGAACCTCAGTTTCTTCATCTATACTGTAGGGATTATATTAGCATCTACTGTACCCATTGATCAAAGGATAGATAAATTGTGATGCATGAATGAAGTAGAATATCATGCTCATTAAAAAAACAATGCATATGAAGGATGCTGAGAAGCATAAGAAGAGTTGTACAAAATGATGCAAAGTGAAGCATGAAGAACCCAGAAAAATGCATTAACTACAGGAATGTAATTTAAAAACAATGACAACGAAACAAAATAAAACTTGAATATAATTATACTGACCGAGTTTGACCACAGAGAAGAATTGAAGAAATGCAATTCTTTTGTGCCTTTGCAGAGATATGGAAGTATATGATTTTGAAATACTGTACATACTGTTGAAATGGTTTATGAATTGACTGGTGTTAAACTTTTTTTTTTCTCTTTCATTTGAAAACTTTGTGATAAGTGACAGCTCTCAATGTGAGGAAGAGCAAGAGATGTATTTGGAAGAGAAAGTGCTGTCAAGAAAAAAGAACCAACAAAGTTTGATTTGAAAAGATAATAGCACATATCTCACAAGATTGGGGGGGATATAATACATAAGAACAACAATAACAAGCATATAGTTCTTTAAGGTTTACAGAGCACTTCACGAATATTGAATCATCATTTTTCCTCACTAAATTCTTGGTAAATTGGCACTATTAGTCTCATTTTATCTGTGAGGAAATTAAGATAGGCAGTGATTAAGTGACTTGTCCAGGGTCTTATAGATATTAAATGTCTAAGGTCACATTTGAACTTAGGTTTTCCTGACCCTAAGGTGCAGTGTTCTAGCCATTGTATTGCCTAGCTTCCTAAATAAAATAAAATTTATCAGTTGTTTGGTAAACTTCAAAGTAGTGTATAGATGATAGCTTATTACTTTAACACCTGTATTGATTAGATAGTTATCTTAACACAGTTTTTAACATTAAAAAATGAAGAGTCAGAAAAAAATAGTTGGTTTTGTTTTCTATATCGTGCCATTAAATCCTCTGGATTCTTAAACTATGTCCCATGGATCTTAAATAGGGTTTCCCACTAGGGAAATTGATTTTTAAAATTTTAATGCCTTTATTTCATTCCTCCATTCCCCCTCTGCCCCCTACAAAATACAGCATAATTATATAGTGTTTAGAATGGATTTTCAGATACAATTAAAAGTTTACCTAAAAAGAAAGTTCTTTTTATCATTAATGCTCATTTTTCATTATTAAAGAGAGGAAGTAGGGTGTTGTCTAGTCTGGAACTAAATGGAAGTCATAAATCTGTGTTAGTGATGAACATAAAATGTAGACTTTGATTGTTTCAGTGTTTCATAGGAAAACTAATGGCTAATATTTGAGCTGGGCCCCATTTTGAGCAGTTAGTAAAAAGTCAGAAGATTGATTCTGGAAATAATGTTAAACTTATAGATCTGTTGCAAGATCTGTTGACATTAATTGTTAAGCTTCACATTCAGGAATTTAGTTACTATTTGTGGACATGGATATACATACACATGTATATGTATACATATAGTATGTGATTTTAGTTTATATACACATATATGTGTATGTTTTTTTTTTTACTACATATCCCTTTGTAACAGTTGATAGGTGTTAGTAGATTATTAATGATATTAAGGAAATATGTAGTCAAAACGATATTGGGGTACTACTCACTGGATAGATACAATTAAAGAGATGATATTACTAGTAAATAGATATTAGAGGATTATACTGGATAAGGTTTGGTAACTATAGTATTAGAAGAACCATACACACACCCAGAGCAACCTCCAGAATTATTAAGGTGAGGCCTAGTTAGCTGTATTACTTCTCAGGAATATAACCTACTAGTCCAAGTGTGGGCTAGGTCAAGTCCCAAGCATGCATGTTCTATATTTCATTTTTTTGCTATTTTACTTTGTATATTTAAACACTTATGTTTCTTGGATTTGAATTTAGATAAAAATAAAATAAATAAATCTCTCTGACCCTTAGATGAGAGACAGAGAGGTAGATTGTGCCATTGGTTGCATACAAAAGATGTTGTAGAAGTAAATGTGTTGATCGATTAGATAAATGTAGTTAATAAGAACAAGAGTCAAGGAAGATGACAAAGTTGCAAACTCAGGTGCTACAAGGATACTTATATTCTTAACAGCAACAAAGATATTTGGTTGCGTGGGGAAAGATAATAATCTTTATTTGGTGTACTTTGTTTTGAGTTGGAGTTGAATAGTTTGAAATGTCCAATGAATGTGATTTTAGACTGGATATATGCATCTGCAAATCATTTGCAGAAGCATGATAATTAAACCTCTGGGAACTAATGCAGTCACCAAGTGAGTGAGTAAAAAGAGAGAGAAAAGAGAGAATACAACTCAGAGCAGAGGTCTGGGATATACCCACAGTTTATGGACCTAAAATACACGTTCCAACAAAGGGGACTGAGTACTAGTACTCAAATATATAGTGAGAGATCCAAGAGAAAGCAGGGTCCTACAACCCCAAGGAATAGAGGGTAATAAATAATAACAAATGCTACAGAGGACTCAAGCATGAAGACTGAGAAAACTTTGTTAGGTTTGTCACTTATAAGATCATTGAAAAGTTTGATGGGAGTAGTTAATGTTGAGTGATGAGATCAGAAGCTAGACCGCAGAGGATTTAGAAGAGATTAAGACAGTGTGTGTACTAGTTTTACCAAAAAAGAGAAAAGACATAGTTCATGGAATTGATAGGACCTAGTTATAGATTTAAATTTTGATTTTTGTTTTGTTTTGTTTTTAAAGATGTAGGAGATTTATTCATGATGACATGTATGAAGTTTGGAAGAATATGGAACTCATGGTCTAAGAGGATCGATTGGGGCTAAGTGATTTGCTTAGGTTTACATATGTACTATGAGTCAGAGCTGGGACTTCAAACCGAGCCTTCCAGTGTCTAAAGCTGATCCGATCCAGTATACCATGTTGCCCTTTTACTATATGTTGTTTATTTAACCATCAGTATTGCTAAACATCAACTAGATTTTTCGTGAAAAGAACTTGTCCCAGGGAAGTCCCATGGTCACTTTGGTGATTTTACCCCATATTGCTGGTTTAAAGTGCTGGTGTAATGCTAAGACTTTTATTGTTCTCAGATAGTGGACAATATGCCAGTTCCATCTCTCTCTGGAGAAGCCATCTTGTTAGTCTGAAGAGTGCAGTTAGTAAGGATTTAACCATTCAGAGTTAGTTCTTGTCCTTCAAATACTGTCAATCCTCTCTCACACACCTCCACTCTATTATACTTCACCGATCTCTAGTCACATGACCTTGGCATAATGAAGTTGACTCCCCAAGAAAATGATCATACATGCTTGGATTCTGTATAGAATAAATAAAAAAAGATTAAACATGCACATACATCCTCTCCTATACAAGTGCACACCCGCAGCATCCCCAGATGGGAGAGAGATCACTTGGATCCAAGAATTGTAGGAAAATAGAGTTGATTTTTCTTAAGACTCCATAACTGTCCCTCCCATTAACAGTTGGTGGAGATTAGTAAACAGTATAATTTCCATATGATAATCTATTCATGCGACAAGTAGAGTCAATCACCAGATACAGGGCTTAGCAAATCTAGATCCAAGTCTCAGCACTGAGCTGGGATTCATGTCTTCATAAAGACTGAAAGTACAACATTTGCAGTTTTTCTGTTCAGTGTTCAAACATTGTGTTAGACCTCTGACTATTGGCTTATCACTCATGGAGAAGAGAGAGTGAAAGCAAGAGCTGGCCAGACTAGTTTAAAAAAAATTCCATATACTTTTTTCACCATCAATCCTTTGTCTACTTTGAATTTAAACTCACAATCAGAGGCTTTTAATCTGGGGTCCATAAACATTTTAAAAATATTTTGATTATTTTATGACAATATAATTAGTTTCCATTGTTTCCCTATGCATTTTATTTTATACATTTAAAACATTATTCTGAGAAAGGGTCCACAGCCTTCAACAGATTGCCAAGAAGATAGCTCCATGACACAAAAAAGGGTTAAAAATATTTGCTTTAAAGTTTCCAGTAACTGAAAAATATCTCACATCACTTCTTAGTCCTACAGCTATCCCTGCCTTTTTGGCTTTGTGGGTAGTTGACCTAAGACATGGGAATCTTTTGACATTTACATAAAATTTTACTGTAGGGGGGAAAAGATAAAGTAGTAGGACAAATTATTTAGAAGGCTTTTTTGGCTTTTTTTTGACTAATTCACATAGATATCTGAATTAGAAGAGTTTTCAGAAAGTTTTAAAACCATTCATCAGCAAAAGTCAGTGTCAGAATTTGATCTCTGGTTACCTGATTGGATAGAATTAAACTTTAATGCTACATTTTGCATTCTTGGTTGATGGTACTTTCTCATCAAAGGTTTTGGGCAAAGGGGAAAGAAAAAAAAACACCTTCCTCATTATTGTCAGTGGAATTACTGTATCTCCACAGGTCAAGGCATTGGCACAGTTGCAGTAGACTTTCTTCCTTAGCAATATCTTTTAGAGACCAATTTATACAAGCTGAAATTTCCCCTTGCCTTCCATTTTTTTTACTGTGATTTATCTGAATTTCTCTTTCCCCATTACACTTTTCCTCCTGACCCATGACATGTATCATATCAGACTACACCATGAATTTAATAATAAGATTTTTAAAAAGTAAGTAGAGTTATTTTCTAACTGTGGTGGATTTCAGAAGAATAATTTCAACTTTTTGAGTGGTAAGGGGGCAGGGAAAAGGTAGGAAAGCAAGGATGTCATTATCCTTGGCTCATTGCCAATGTAAAAATAGAAATTGCTTCTTGATATTTTTAATCACTCATTATATGGACCTAATAAATTGAGTAATTTTACTGGTTTCCACTAAGATTGATCTTAAGTGATTCCATAATTGTCTTCTCATGACATCAACATGAATGGAGAATAAAATAAGTGAAATGGCTGTTTTGATTATCAGTACACAATGTCAAACCATCAGTTTGGCAGATTCCTTAAATATAAGGCCAATTTGTGCTGAAACTCCTAGATGCATTCAGGACCTTAGATTTATCAGAGGAGACTATAGAATTGAAGCTATGTAGTTCTTTATTGTGACATATCTATGTATACACACATATATGCATGTATGTACATACACATATGTGTGGGTGTGCATATGTATATATGGAGAAGTAAAGACAGATTGAGATTAAATTGGGAAAATAGAAGTCTAGACCTGTGATTTTTTTAGAGGAATTCCTGGAGGGGAAATTTAAGTTACCTCTACTAAAACTGGTCTGTAACTTATCTCTAAATTATGCTCTTAGTTGCCTAAGGCCCTGATATTGTAAAAAACTTTCCTGTAGCCACATAGGCAAGGTTCAGAATTTGAAAGATAAATAATACATGCTATTTCTATTTCTTTTGCTCCATAGTGCTTTTTTCAGTAAACAAAATGAAAAAAAAATGTGGTGGCATAATTTGTAATTCCCTTCACTGGGGAGGGTGAGACTGAGAGAGCTCTTGAACTAAAGAGTTTGGAGCTACAATGAGTTATGTAGATAGAGTATTCCCACTAAATTTGTCATCAACATGGTAAATTCCTGCATTTCCTAACAGTAGGCAAAACTGCCCAGATCAGATACAGGGTGAGTCAAAGCTTCTGTGCCAATTAGTAGTAGAATTGGACTCTCACATAGTCCCACAATTCAAGCCAGGGAGAGATGGGGAAACACTGTCTTTTTAAAATTTTTACTTAAAAAATGAAGGGAGAAATATACATATTTCAATATGTATAGACATATATTCATGTATATGTTTTTCCTCTTTTCACTTATATTACTCTTTTTCCTTAAAACAAAGAACTTCAGTTTATACTTCATAGAACAGATTATGTGATAGAGTGTATAACGTGAAAAAAAAGTGGTAAAAAACTCTGGAGATCTGCAAGTGGTAGATATATTTTAAACATATATATTGTTCTCCCATAAACTCGTAATGTCCTGTAGAAGTAAAATATTCAGCATACTATTAATTACGTATCATCATCTATTTGAGCAGAGGAACAAGGACTTTGGCAACCCTTTGGGATATATGACTGCAGAACTTTGGAATTTTTTAAATGAATAGAGGAATTAACTACTTACAGATTTTGCTCATTTGCTAAAGCAAAAGACAGTCTATGTTGGTAACAAGGGGAAGAATGCGGTAACAGGATGTGTTCTTTATGGAATAATTCTTTTTCCTTTAAGTTGATATAACTAAAATAAACTCTTTCATTATCAGTTTTGACACTTATGATATTTATTCCATGCTATTGGCCATCAATGAAATATGAAAATGTATTTTCTAAATAATAGGAATATAACATAATATGCCAAATAAATCTGTTATCTTAGAGATTCAATTTCATCCTGTTCTCATTCTTTGATTTGAGCATCTAATAATTGTAAGAAGTTACACAGAAATTGTGAAAGATCATTTTTTCATTCATTCATTTATTTATTTAATTTAGATAGCTGAGCCATCTGGCTTGTTGGCAGAGTAAATAGACACTTTCTGTTTGTGGATTTAGAGATCTCATGGGTCTGCTGTTTGTTCAAGATTTGCATTCAGATCTAAGACACGTTCACACTTTGATTCACTTAACGGTAACTTTAATCTGTATAAAAATCTGTTTGTAGGATTATTTATGGTGAGTAATAAAATTTTCCTGTTTAATACTTAGACTCTTCAGAATGCACAAGCACACATTCCGTAAAATTTGCCCACAGGCAAATTTTCCACAAGCAGTAAGAAATGTGAGTAAAAGAAAAGATGAAAATTCTATAAATTCATATCCCTTGTGGAAAACATTGCATTAAATTTTTGTTGAGAATTAGTGTAAGTTCATGCTTAGTTGTGACTCCATCTCAAAACTCCCTCTATTCCTGTCTCACTCACTATTTGATTGAATAGTAGCCCTCAATGACAATTATGGCTAACTTAATTTACCTGTTCAGTGCCATACCAATCATACTACCAAAATATTATTCCATCCAGTTAGAAAAAAATGACAACAAAATTCATCTGTATGAACAAAAGATCAAGAATATCGATGGAATTAATGAAAAAATACAAAGGAAGGTGACCTAGCAATACCAGATCTCAAACTATATTATAAAATAGTAATTGTCAAACTACCTGGTACTGGCTAGGAAATAGAGTGGTGGATCATTGGAATACATTAGGTATATGAGACACAGTAGTCAATGCCCACAATAACCTAGTGTTTGATAAGCCCAATGGCCCCAGCTTTTGGGATCAGAAATCACAATTTACAAAAATTTCTGGGAAAACTGGAAAATAATAGGATACCTGCTGAGTATAGACAAACATCTCACACCGTATACCAAGATAATGTCAAAACAGGTGCATGATTTAGACATAAACGGTGATACCATAGGCAAATTAGAAGAGCAAGGATGAATCTACCTGTCAGATCTATAAGGAGGGTAAGAATTCATGACCAAACAAGAGATGGAGAGCATTGAAAATATAAAATAGATAATTTTATTATATTAAAAAGCTTTTGTACAAACAAAATCAATGCAACCAAGATTAGAAGGAAAGAAGAAACCTGGAAAACAATCTTTACAGCAAGTATCTCTGATAAAGGCTTCATTTATCAAATATATAAAGAACTGAGTCAAATTTGTAAGACTACATGCCATTCCCCAATTGATAAATGGCCAAAGGATATGAATAGGCAGTTTTCAGATGAAGAAATCAAAGATATCTATAGGCATCTGAAGAAATATAAGTTTCTTTTGATCAGATAAATGCACATTAAAACAACTCCGAGATACCACCTCACACCAATATGATTGACTAATATGACAGAAAAAGAAAATGATAAATGTTGAAGAGGATGTGGGAAAATTGGGACACTGATGCACTATTGGTGACATTGCAAACTGAGTCTGGAGAGCAATTTGTAATTATGCCCAAAGGGCAACCAAATTGTGCATATCCTTTTATCCAGCAGTACCACTACCAGGTCTGTATCCCAAAGAGATCATGAAAAAGTGAAAAGGACCTAGATGTACAAAAATATTTATAGCGGCTCTTTCTGTGTTGGTAAAATATGGAAAATTAAGGGGATGCCCATCAATTAGGGAATGACTGAACAAGTTGTATTATATAGATGTAATGGAATCCTATTGTGCAATAAGAAATAATGAACAGGCAGATTTCAGAAAATCCTGGAAAGACTTGTATGAACTGATGCAAAGTAAAATGAACCAAACCAGGAAAACATTGTTCATAATATCAGCCACATTGTGTGATGATCAACTATGAATGACTCAGCTCTTCTCAGCAACACAATGATCCAAGACAAGTACAAAGGACTCAGAAAGGAAAACGCTATCCATATCCAGGTAAAGAACTGATGGATTCTGAATGCAGATTGAAGCATTTTTTTCACTTTATCCTTTCTTGTGTTTTTTTAATCTTTTCTTCTTTCACAACTATGACTAATATGGAAGTATTTTTACATGATAGCATATGTATAAACTATATCAAATGGCCTACCATTTTCAGAAGGGGAGGAAAGACAGGGAGGGAGGGAGAAAAATTTGGAACTTAAAATCTTATAGAAATGAATGCTAAGGATTTTCTTGGTATGAAACTGGGGGAAAATACTATAAATATAAAAATAAAAGTTTTTCCTTATATTGTGCTGAAATCTATAACCCTATAATTCATAAGTTATGCTTACATAGAATACTGAGCTTGGAGGCAAGAAAATCTAAGGTAAAACACTGACTCTGCCAGCTACTAACTATATACTTACTTCTGACCTTTGATGAGCTACACAACCTCTCTGTGCCTCAAGTAAATTTCTAATGCTTACCCACTTGCTCTTAGTGGACTGGTTGTTATGTATGAATTGGAAGGAAGAGTTAGAAATCCAGGAATTCCCCATGGTGAAGACATCATAGCTGTGTATTCTAATGGAAATGACTTTGAAGTTGCATAAACAATGTGAGATAGCCATTAAATATCTTGGAAGCAAGAATCATGTTGATTTATAAACACGTGTACATGTAACAATTTCAATTACAATTTTAAAGATATCTTTTAAACATTGGATTTCTAAATAGCCTCAGTTCTGATTGGATAGTTACATGTAAAAACAATTTTAATATTCTTTTTTTTATAATGAATTTTGAGTTCCAAATTGTCTCCCTCCCTCCCTGCCCCATCTCCGATGAGAAGACAAGAAATTCGACATGGTTTGTACATGTGTAGTCATGCAAAATACATTTCCATTTAAGTCATTCCGTGAAAGAAAACACAGACAAAAAAGCCCAAGGCAAATGAAGTGAAGAAAAAAGTAACATTGATCTACATTCAGGCTCCACCAGTTCTTTCTCTGGAAACGAACAGCTCCTTTCATCATAAAACCTACAGAATTATGTTGGATCATTATACTGCTGAGAATAGTTAAGTTTTTCATGATAGATCATCATACAATATTTCTGTTACTGTATACAATGTTCCCCTGGTTCTGCTCACTTCACTTTGCATCAGTTCATGTAAGTCTTTCCATATTTTTCTGAGAGCATCTTGCTCATCATTTTTTCCACTTAAGAGTATTTTATTTTTTTCCAGTTACATGTAAATGTTGTTTTCTAATTTTCTTTTAGAAGATTTTGAATTCCAAATTCTTTTCTCCCTTCTTCCCTCCCCTTCCACCTCCCCAAGATGGCAAATAATCTGATATAGACTCTACATGTACAGTCATATTAAATATATTTCCACATTAGTAATGCTATGAAAAGAGAAAGAGAAGACAAGGGAAAAGCCATCAGAAATTTTTTAAAAAGACAATGCTTTCTTTTATCCACATTCAGACTCCATAGTTCTTTCTCTGGATGTGGCTAGCATGAGTCTTTTGGAATTACTTAGATCATTGTATTGTTGAGAGAGCTAATTCTATTACAGTTTGTCATCACGCAGTGTTGCTGTTACACTGTACAATGTTCTCCTAGTTCTGCTTACTTGACTCAGCATCAGTTGATGTAAATCTTTCCAGGTTTTTTTTTTCTGAAATCTGCCTACTCATCATTTCTTATAGCATAATAGTATTCCATTACATTCATATACCACAGCTTGTCCAGCCATTCCCCAATTAATGGGCATTCCCTCAATTTTCAATTCTTTGCCACCACAAAAAGAGCTGCTATAAATATTTTGTACATGCGCATCTTTTTCCTTTTTTATGATCTCTTTGGGATACAGAACTCCTAGTGGTATTGTTGGATCAAAAGGTATGTACAGCTTTATAGTCCTTTGGACATAATTCCAAATTGCCCTTGGAATGGTTGGATCAGTTCACAACTCTCCCAACAATGCATTACTGTTCTGATTTTCCCACATGTTCTCTAATATTTACCATGTTTTGTCATATTTTTGTTATTTACTTATAAATTTATGAATAATAGATTTATAATAAATAAATGTATAAATAATGTAATTTTATTATATATCTATTTTTGTCATGTTAGCCAATCTGATAGGTGTGAGGTGGTACCTCACAGTTGTTTTAATTTGCATTTCTCTAATCAATAATGAGTTAGAGCATCTTTCATATGATTATAGATAGCTTTAATTTCTTCATCTGAAAACTATCTGTTCATATCCTTTTTTTTTTTGGCAGGGGGGGGGGTGGCAATTGGAAGGGAAGAGGCACACAGCTAGTAAGTGTGTCAGGTGTCTGAGAGCAGATTTGAACTCAGGTCTTTCAGACTCCAGAGTGCTCTACTCACTGCACCACCTAGCTGCCCTCTATTCATATCCTTTGACCATTTATCAGCTGATGAATGAGCAGTACTGCTTCTTAAGGAAAGTCCCTTCCCTGTATTTCTTTTTCTCCCTTATAAAGCATTCACCAGCTCTTGCTTTCAGGATACCTCTGTGGTTCATTGATTCCACAATTGACCTCTTTTTACCAATTTGTAAGCATTTAGAAGAGTCACTTTGCCTCTCTAGACCCTATTTTCCCTTTTTGTAAAACAGAGCTTTGGACTAGATGACCTCTAAGAATCCTTTCAGCTTGAACCATTACTGCCCCTCTGTTGTTATCACAGACTCTCTTAGTTACCACATATGATTATCCAGGAGATTTTACTAAAGAATCTTATTTGGAAATCTTTGCTACTTAATAGAGAAAAACCTGACAAACTATGTTTTTTTTTTCAAGATGAAATTCTTGTTTTCCTTGAATTTTTTCTTAGGATGCTAGAGTTACTTTTGATTTCCATAAAGTCTTATGAGCACTGGAGTAGAAATACTGACCATAAAGTCAATGAATAAAAAGTGGAGAAAGTGGGCAGGGGAAGAAGAGTGCTGTGACTCCCCTGGATTATCTGCTTATGTCCTTGAAAGCCTTGGAGAGGAGCATTTATTGTAAGCCACCAAAAGGGGAAACTGGCCATTTCAGTTGTCAAGATGAGTTTTAAGTGCTCTCTGTCTTTTAAGATTTATTTTTTATTATTATTTATCTTATACTTTGCATGTACTTACCTATGTAAATATTTTATCTATCCAGTATACTATAAACTTCTTAAAGTCTGAAACTTTTTGTTTTTCAATCCCCCTCTACCTAGCACAAGGTCTTAAACTAAGTAATAAAAGCTTGTTAAATTGGATTGAATTGAAGCTAATCTACTAGATGATTGAAAAAGGCTTGTCCTGTTTCAAGAAATACAAAAAATGTACAAAGCCAGAATTTATTTTAAAAATAGTAAGTGACAGGGAGCACATAATTTAACAAAGGTATGGATACTAAACTCTGGCAAAGACATTTTTTTTCTTCTAAGCAGTATTGATTATAAATATCATTGAAAAATATGCCACCTCCCAACATAAAAACACATATACCAGGCTATAACTTGAGGATGCCAGAGAGTTTGCAGGACTAAGTAGATTGAGAGCTATCATGGCAGAGTGGATAGAGGGTTGTTCCTGGAGTCAGTAAGATCTGAGTTCAAGTTCTAGCTCTGACATGTCTGAACAATCACAACATGGGCAATCACTTAACTTCCCAGTACCCCCAGGAAATTCTCTAAGTCTGAATTTTTAATGAGCTGCCATTATTTATAGGCAAAGGGAGTTGCCAAATTAGAAGTTTTCAAACACTGATGAAATTACGAATCTACTCCTTTACCCTGTTTGCTCTCAATGCCCCCTCCCAACAAAAATGGATTAAAAAATTTGTCTTTATGATATGTAAATATCCATGTATATGTGTATATAATCATATATAAAATTATGTTTATACTTGTTCCTCATATGTTGACATATATTTACATATATAAAATATGTTATTCTTTGTTATTCTTTAATTCTTTAATTATTATTTATTCTTTTATTCAATTATTCTTTTAATTATTAATTATTATTCCTTGATTTGACTTCTATTGAGTAGATTTGTTATTTTAATTATTATTATTGCTTCAGCCTTGTTATTATTTGGCAAAGGTTTTATCTTTAAGAATTAATGAAAGGAAATTATGCAATTATTCTCTAGTGGCAGAAGCAGTAACTAGTGGCTCAGTAGGACAGCTAGTGGTGCAGTGGTTATAGAACTGGACTTGGAATCAGGAAGACTCATCTTAAGGAGTTCAAATCTGTCTTCAGACACTTGCTAGCTGTGTGACGTGGAGCAAATCACTGTTTGCCTCAGTTTCTCATCTGTAAAAATGAGCTGGAAAAGGAAATGGCAAGCCACACTAGTATCTTTGCCAAAAAAAAAACAAAACAAAAAACAAAATGGAGTCAGGAAGAGTCAAACACAACTGAAAAACTACTGAACTATGACAAAAGTGACTAATTCCACAGGCTTTCTCTAAGACCTTAAGAATTTTTCAAATGTCAAAGTAATAGCAGAAGAAATACTGCTGATGGGCCTTCTGCTGATTGAGAACATGTCTCTGTCACACTTTCTTGCCTGAAATATATTTTTCTTTCTCAACACCCTATTAGATTAATTAAGGGTCTTAATATGAGCTTCATTGGAATTTATCCAATATTTTATCTGTGGCAATTAAAGGAAGATGGATTCTCTTTAATGAGATTTTCTCTGAGGAAGCGTGAGGCTCCTCTTTACCACCCGGAGCTGTAGTTGGACCTGATCTGTAGTGATTTCTCCCCAATGGCCCAATAAGCAATGCATTTGCTTCATAAACAAGTTTTGGGAACATAGAAATAATAATTTATCTGGCTTTGAAAGACAGATCAACATTTTCCCCCAGAAAATTGATAGTTGAGAGGTTTATGTAAAATTAATAAACATATCTTGGGCTTTGGCTAAAATGGGCTGGTTCATTGTGTTTCTTTCACTGTCACATACAAAGTGAAGAGATACCTTACAACAAACCTGTGCAAAGTTTTATTTATTCCAAGAAAATCATATATGTATTTTTCTTTTACAATAGAGGAGATAAAAACCAAAAATATAAAGAATATTATAGAAATAAAAGTCAGAGAAATTATTTGAAGTGCGAATTTAGAGTTGAGTACATTAATATTTTGTATTATCAATGTATATAATTATGTGAATACACAGACTCCTGATTGCCTTTTATTTATTGATAACTAGGAATTAATAGAGGAAAATAGAATGAATTGTGAAAATAATCTTATTACTTTTAATACATAATTTATTCTTGAATGCTAATAAAAAGTATATCAGATAAGAAAGTTTATATAACTCTACCCTTTTTATGAAGGCCTGCTTGCCTTCTATACTTCTGTCCTCTATTTTCTCTTTCCTTCTTTGATAGTTTCTGCTTTTCTTCCTCCATCCTCCCTTCTCCCTTCTTTTCCCTCCTTTCTTTCCTCCCACTGTCTACCATTCCTTCTCTTCTTCTTTCTATCCTTCCCTCTTTCCTTCTTTCCTCTATTCTATCTTTCTTTCCTCCTTCTTCCACATGCATGCACACACACAAACACATACATATTATACGTATATCTGTGTGTATGTATATATATATATGTATGTATGTATGTATGTATGTACATATATATTGATCCTAAAACAAAGAGCTAAGAATATGAAATTGAATTCCACATATGATCTGCCTGGGATAGAATACAGTGGGGTTATGACCTATCATTCTAAACATTATGCTTACTGTGAATATAGCCTAAGGTCACATTTATGTTTGTGACCACCATATCTTATGATTTATATATATTGAACTTGCTTCCAACCTCCCTGAAGGGCTCTTAAGTCTAAATCAGTAACATCTGGTTATTGTCCTAGTGCTTTGGAAAGAAGATAATAGGAATAAGGCAATATGCATGCTTGTTTGGAAAAAATACAAACTTGAACTCCATTTTTGCCACATAGTGCTCCTAATATCTCCCCACTATATATTGGCCCCCATGAGGGATATAGTCTTATGAGAAAAGGAACTTCACTTAAAATAGTCTTGCTATAAGAAGAATTGCCATTTGGGGGTATACCCCCAAATATTTAAGGACTTCAGTGAGAAACTACATGTCAGTGATATCTTTAGGATAAATTAAGAAATGCAATTTAGTGAAACTAGATCAGGAAGGCAAAGATCTTTCCAACAGAATCCTTGTTTTAAAATGGAGAATATTTTAATTCTTTCAGTCATTTTTATTAATGACATAAAATACAGTTGCCTTACTCTGTCCTTTTAAATTTCCTCATAGTAGATAGCCTAATTTGCTCTGATTCTCAGTGTCTCAAAATTGTCTTAGAAAATAGCTTCCAAGTCCAAACAGAATTCTCTATGTCCTCTGGTAGTAGAAATGGGTGTCTAAGAGCCTTATAAATAAGATGACTTTTATTACATTTTACCTGGAGCTCAGTTTTGTCAACATTAGGAACACTTTCTACATTTCTACTCAAAGACAGTGTGCTACTCAAAAGTCAAATGAAATAGCACCTTAAGCCTTTATGTGCCTAATACATACATTCATACCTAATTCAGGACTCCAGGAACACATGCTCTCTACTCTGCTTTCAGCACCATTCAAGTTTTTATTCTTTGGTAGATAGTATTCATGAATTAATGCAGCTGGGAAACAAAACAACAGCAGTCACCTCTACCAGTGAAATTTTTGATAACATTATTCCAATTTAGCTAGGCTTAGTCCCAGACAAAATACATGTATTTGATTACATAATCTGCACTCTAAGACTTCCAGGCTTGGTAGAATCTACTGGAGTAGGTTTCTGCAAGTATAAACATTATCTATATGACTTAAAACAGTTTTTATCTCTTCACTAGACATCAAATTCTTTATATGAATATAGTTTATGTGCCTAGACATGATCCAAAAGTAACTGGTAAGTCCATTCTCCTACTTATATCTCCTGGACAAGGAATGAATGTTTTGAGAAAGTATAAATTTGTTCTGTTTTAAGTACAAGGCAGATTCTGAGATAGGAAAAGAAAAATCCACTCTACCCTAGCTCTGAGGATGATACCTCATTACTGATGAGGTTCACATCTGTGCTATGGCATTTAAAATAATTTTTAAAAGATTTATTTATACATTTTACCTGGCAATTATTTCCCAACTCACCAAAAGAGATTAAACTTTCCCCCATGACAAAGGTGGAAAAAAGTATAAATATCCCACCCAGAGACAATATTTAAAATGTCAGTATTCTTCTCTAGTAGTCCCCCAACTCTCTACAAGTCAAGGGGGAAGGATATTTAGTGGTCTATTCATTTATGTTTTTAAAACCATCGTATAGCTTATTCTCTTGGTTTTGCTTATTTTACTCTGAATCCTTCATAGATTTCTTCCTAGTTCCTCTGAATTTCTTATATTTGTCATTTATTACCTTGTAATAATATTACATTACAGTACATTTATATTCTTTTTTTGTTTTAGCCATTCCTCAAACAATGGTCTCTGTTTCCTGTTCTTGCTTTTCTTACCACAAAATTTTCTGTACTTTATATTTTGGTATATATTACACTTTTGTTTCTGACTTCCCTTGGGGCTATATGATGAATAATAGGACTACTTGATCAAAGGTTATGGACAGTTTAGTTGCTATATTGGGATAACTCCAAATTGAAAGTGAGAAACATCTGACCATTTCAGAACCCCAGCAATAAGATTAAAGCCTATTCAGCATTAGTGATCATGGATATTTGTCATTTTTTGCCTATTCTCCACATTTATGATAGAATATCATAACTTTTAATTTGTAATTTTGTTCCTTTTAGTAATTTAGAGAATATTTCCATGAGATCATTTGTTTAAAATTTTTTGTTGTTTTTATGAAAAATACTAATATTCTTTTACCCTATCTTTTAGGGAACAACTCTTGGTATTATACATTTACATGAATCACATATACATATTGCATATTATATTTTATCAGTGACATTTGCCTACTCTTCAGTGATTTTTTATTAATCTTATTTGTAAAACAACTTTTTAATAACATATAGTCCAAAATGCCTTTTCCGTTATCCCTTCTATCCCTCAAATGAGTATGAATTCCTCTCCTAATTGTACCTTGTTAAGACACTTGATCATATTCTGTTCTACTTTTAAAATAACCACCTTTAATATTCAAATTGCAATCCATTATGACCTTATTGCAATATATGATGTAATATTTTGGACTTATCCTAATTTCTAGCAAACTGATTTCTACTTTTTTTAGCACTTTTTTTTTCAAAACTGAAGTAAATTAATTGTTCATGTTCTAGCTCATCAAACATCACATTATTCTTTGTCTATTATTTCTGTTTTCTGCTTATCTACTATGTTTTCCAGATATATTTTTTCTGTGTTTTCAGTAGAATCAAATTATTTTAGTTAATATTGCTTTGTAATATATTTTGAAATCTTATGCAATTTCTTTTTCATTGATATTTATTTATTTTTGTGAGATTATAGATTTTTTTTCTTCCAAATGAATTATGTTGTTATTTTTGTCTAATTCTAAAAAACATTTCCTAAATTAATTGAGGTACTATTGTTATTTTTTTAATTAAATTTGCACAGTCCAATGATTAGCAGTGAATATCTCTCCAATTATTTCTTTCCCTTATTTCTGAAAAGAGGATTTTATGGTGCTACTTTTGTTAAATTTGGGAGTTTCTTGGTAGTTAGAATACCAAATATTATATGCATTTTCTCATCTGGAATTCTCCTTAACTTTTATTCCTTTGGGGTGCAACTAAGATGGCAGATTAGAGGCAGCAACCCAGCAACCTAGTCAATCTCTTCCAATATTTCCTTTCAAACAAATTAAAGTAATATCTCAAATCAAATTTTGGAGCAACAGAGCCAACAAAATGTCAAGGTGAGTTATTTTTCTAATATAAGATAATTTAGAAGACTGAGAGAAGTCTTTGAGATTTTGATGGGATTTGGTATCCCATATCCCAGAGAATCTGCAGTAGAAGCACCAGTTGTGAGCCTATTATTGGACTACCTAAAAGCCACAATAAAAAAAGAGCCTAGACATTTTATTAAAAAAAAACATTAAGGGAAACTGCCCTGATATCTTAGATCCATAGGGTATAAAATTGAATTAAAACAATCCACCGAAAGCCCCTTCAAAGATAGTCCAAAATGAATCTCCCAAGAATATTATAGTTAAATTCTAGAGCTCTCAGGTCAAGGAAAACAATATTGCAAGCAGCCAAAAAGAAATCATTCAGATATTATGAAACCACATTAGGATCATACACAATTTGGTAATTTCCACATTAAAAGAGCAGAGGACTTAGAAGATGATATTCCAAAAGGCAAAATACCCAGGATTATAACCCAAAGTAACCTACCCAGCAAAACTGAGCATAATCCTTTGGGGGTGAGGGGGAGGGAATGAATATTTAATGAAATATAGGACTTTCAAGCATTCCTGATGAAGAGACCAGAGATGAAGGGAAAATTTGATATTCAAAATCAAGATTCAAGAGAAGCCTAGAAAGGTAAAAATGAATAAGAAATCATAAGGGACTCAATAAAGTTAAACTGTTTACATTTCTGTATGGGAAGATGATACTTGCAACTCCTAAGAACTTTGTCATTATTAAGGCAATAAAAAGCACTCTACATAGAAATAGGGCACAGGTATGAGTTAAATATGTTGGAATGAGCTCAAAAGAAAATCATAATGAAGGGGTGAGAAAGAAGGATACAATGAAAGAAGGGGCAGGGACAGGCAGAATTGGGAAAATTATCTCATGTAAAAGAGGGGCACTAGGAAGAGCTTTTACAGTGGAGGGGAAAATGGGAGGGATAGCAAATAATGTTCTACCCTAAATCTCATTAGAATTGTCTCAAAGTGTAAAGAAGATAGATCGATCGATAGATAGATAGATAGATAGATAGATAGATAGATAGATACTCATATGTGCACAGTTGGATATAGAAATCTATCTTACCCAACAAGTTAATTTAATTGGAAAGGAAAGTGGATAAGAGAAAGGAGGGTGGCAAAAGGGAATGGAGGGCAGATTAAGGGAGTCAGTGGTCAGAAGCAAAACAGTTTTGAGGAGGGAGGGAGGGAGGTGGAGAGAGAGAGAGAGAGAGAGAGAGAGAGAGAGAGAGAGAGAGAGAGAGAGAGAGAGAGAAAGAGAGAAGGAGGAGGAGGAGTTTAGAATGGGAGAAAATATACACAGCAATCATAACAGTGAACATGAATGGGATGAGCTCACCCATAAAATAGAAGCAGATAGTGGAATGGAATAGAAACTAGAATCCAACTATATGTTGTTTATGATAGAAACACTTGAAACAGAAAAATACATACAGTTAAAATGAGGAGATGAAAGAGAATTTATTATGCTTCTGATGATGTTAAAAAAAGACAAAAATAATAAACATCTCAGACAAAGTAAAAGCACAAAAAATCTAATTAAAAGAGATAAATGGGAAACTGCATTTTGATATAAAGTACCATAGATATTGAAGTAATATCATTTTTTTCAGAGTAAGATTCTCTGATAAAGGCCTCTTTTCTCAAATATGTAAGGAACTAGGTATAATTTATAAAAATAAGAGCCATTCTCTAATTAATAAATTGTGAAGTGATATGAACAGACAATTTTCAGAAGACATTAAAGATATACATAGTCCAATGGAAAAATATTCTGCATCACTATTGATTGGATAATTGCAAATCAAAAAGGAAAATAGGTACACTAATTTAGCTGTTGGTGGAGTTGTAAACTGATGCAAGCACTGCAGAAAACAATTTGGAATTATGCCTAAAAGGCTATAAAACTAGTCATAACTTTTGATGCAGCAATACCACTATGCCTGTACCCCAAAGAAATCAAAGGGAAAGGACTTATATGTGCAAAAATACTTATATCAACTCTTTGTAGTGGCAAAAAAATGAAATTGAGGGCATGTCTATCAATTAGGGAATGGTCAAACAAATTATGGCATATAATTGTGATGGAGTACTATTGTGCTATAAGAAATGGTGAGGTGGATGGTTTCAGGGGGAAAAAAGCATGAGCAGATCTATAAGAATTGATACAAAATGAAGTAAGCAGAATCAAGAGATCATTGTACATAGTAACAGCAATATTGTAATGATAATCAACTGGGAAAGACTTAGCTACTTTGATCAATACAGTGATCCAAAAATATTCCAGAGGACTCATGACAAAAAATGGTGTTCACTTCCAAAGAAAGAAGTGATGAACTTTGAGTGTAAATTGAAGCATAGTTTTCTCACTTTACTTTTCTTGCTTTTTATTGGGGGGCGGGGGGAGGATATAGCTGGTATAGAAGTGAGTTTTGAATGATTGTACATGTATAACTGTCATATTATTAGCTTTCTCAGTAGGTGAGGCAGGGCTGAGAAATAAGGAGAGAATATGGAATTCAGTTTTTAATGTTAAAACAAATATATATATATACATATATATATATACACACATGTATATGATATTTCTTCCTGTGTTTTAGTACTATATAAAACTATTTAAACATTTAGCAGCCTGCTGAAGTGCAAAAGTTATACTTGTCTCATATTTTTACTGATTTTCTGAGGTCAAACAATCAATATACATTTATTAATCCTCTTCAGTGTTCCAGACACTATGTTAAGTGCTGGGGATATAAAAGAGGTGAAAGACAGTCCCTAATCCAAAGGAGTTTAAAATCTAATGGGTGTAGAAAACATACAAACAAATAAATAAAAATCAAGCTATATATGGAATAAATAGGAAACATACTAATCAGCATTGGGAAACAGTACAAATGAGGGATTGCGCAAGGTTTCCTATAGAAAGTTCAATTTTAGTTGGGACTTAAAAGAAATCAGGGAGGTCAGTAATCAGAAAGGAATAGGGAGAGCATAACAGGAATGGAAGCAGCCAGAGAAAATTCCCAGAGCCCAAACATGGAATATTTTGTTTGTGGAACAACTCACAAGATTATGTCACTAGAACAAGAAAGAGTACTGGTTTGGATTTAAAATGTAAGAAGACTGGAAAGGTAGGAGGATGTTGGTTTAGCAAAGGGCTCTGCATGCCAAAGAGAATATTTTGGTTTTGCTCCTGGAGGCAATAGGAAGGCACTGGAGTTTATTGAATAGGGGGTAACATAATCAAATATGCACTTTCCCTAAGAATTTCATGATATCATCTGCAAACATAGATACTTTTATTTCCTCTTTGACCAGTTTTATAACTTTCCTTTTGTTCTCTTGTCTTTTACTAGAACTAACATTACTAGTACTGTGTTGATATACAGTGGTATTCTTGGTAGCATCCTTATATTAGTCTTCTTTTTATTTTTAAACTTGGGAAAGCCGGAGCTTCCCCTTCGCAAACAAAACTACAGCTTTGTTGTACATATATGCTTTTGAAAATATCAAAGAAGAATCCTTCCACATCTTTTTTAGGTTCCTTAAAAATACACTAGGGCTGTATTGCTATATTTTGCCAAAAGTTATTTGTCTGCATATGGTAATCATTTTAGTTTGCGTTAAACTTGTTGTTTATAAGGTTAATTAAACTGATTCTTTTCATAATGCTAGACGATCCTTTAATCATAAGCATGTAGCTCACTTGGTCGTAATGGATTACTGTCTGGAATTATTGTATCATTTTGGGTTATTTTATTAAAATTTTGCATTGTTTATTTTTTTATATTGGCTGATAGTTCTCTTGCTCTTCATTGTCCACTTTTTTCTTCAGTATCAGAATCACATGTCATGTTCCTTCCTTCCTTCTTTCTTCCCTCCCTCCCTCCCTTCCTTCCTTCCTTCCATCCTTCCTTCCATCCTTCCTTCCTTCCTTATTTCCTTCCTTCCTTCCTTCCTTCCTTCCTTCCTTCCTTCCTTCCTTCCTTCCTCTGTGAATCATATCAACTTTGTAAATCCTTGAGAAAGGTTGGATTTTTTCCAAGGGGGAGGATTATTGTGATCTCTAGAAATCTTATAGTGTTTCCCATTACAAAGAGGCCCCACTTAGGGAAGTTCTATTATTCTGGAGGAGTGTATAAACCTCATAGGAATTTATTTACTTGCTATAGGGGAACTTTGCTTAACTCCCTGGCATAACCAAATGCTTTTCCCTTGTAAGGGACAGGAGAGGAATCTACAGGACAGTATTAAACTTGAGAACAATTTGCATCTGGTTATTTGAAGGTTCCCCAAAAGAGGAGGGTTGTTCGATGCCTAGCAATACTGAATTATTATTAGAGAGAGCATCCAGAATAATCCTATAATTAAGGATCATCGTATAGGTCCTTGGATAAAATGGAGGTCCACCTCCAAAAGATGAAAAGGGAAAATGAGAATTGTCTTGAAAATTAATGCATCTGGTATGAGTAGATTTTCTGTCAGAGGACCTAGGTTTGAGTCCTTGCTTTGATATTTTTTGCAAAGGTGACCTTGTGAAAATAATTTAACCTCTCTGAGGATCATTTTCCTCCTGTTAAAAATAAAGGGGTTGGTCTGTATGACTTTCAAAAGGTCTCTTCCAATTCTGAATCTATGATCCTATCTATGATGCTTTGGATTTTCTATAGGATTAAATAAATCCTATACTCTATTTTTCCCTGAGTACTTGCCAGGGAGCTGGCAGGACCCTTTGATTTTTGAAGGAGACCTAGAATTGTGTTAGAATAACAGATCACAAATTAGGGGCAGGAATCAGATTGAGATGCTTTATAATTATTGGAAGCTATATCAAGAAGAGATCAATTGAAAATGAGTTCAAAATATAAACAACTTCCTACCATATAAGTATAGGCAGTGGAGGGAGAGGAGGGAATGGAAAGTAGTCATCCTAGGCCTGTAGCTCACATTGGATTGTAACAGAAGCTTACTAATTGATCATTACTTTTGGGGGAGCAGAATAAGCCAGGTTTGCTTTAGTTTGCCACTTACATAGCATGGGGAGCTGGAGAAGAGCAAAACATATACACAGGGAGTAGGTAGATGTGATTTTTTTAGGGGAAGGGCCTTCTCAGGCTCCAGTTTAGTTGGGTTTATACTCTAAAGGAAAGGGGACATTTTAAAGTAAATTCATCAGGCAAAACCTCTTCCTCATGGTGGGAACAGCCTGCCATCCAAATAACAGCCAACAAATCTCCTTCCCAAGAGAATTCAATTACCTTTCACAGCACACAGAGAGGGCTTCCAAGAAGAATAAAAATAGAGGATGAGATGGGGTGGGACAGAAAATAAAAACATTTTATAATTCACACCCAAAGGATTCTGGACCCAGGAAAGTTAGCAACATCCTACTAGCCAAAACAACCAATGGAAGCTTGATCCCAAATTCCGGTTATGCTCACATGAAGCCAAATTCAAGACTCCATTCCCAGAGACTGACAGCTGATGTTAATTTCACTAGCCATTGAACAATAGTCACAGGGCCAACTCTAGCATCTTACTGGGGACACAATGAGTTATTCTTTTGTAAGCTTCCTTCCCCTATCAGCATAGTCGCAAACTCAGGAAGTCTAAGCAGTTGTAGTCACCATGAGATAAAGGAAATCCTCCGTTGCAAGGAACATAAAATTCTCTCTAATAGTGTCTCTATACAGGAGGCTAGAAAGCAACATCAAAGGGTCATAGTGTAGTAGAAGCAAAATGCTCATGGAGATTGAAGAAAATAACCTGGTGATCCAAGGGAAGGAGAGTGGAAGCAGAGAAGGAGAGAGAGGAGGAAAATAAAGGGTCAGAACAAGAAGCAAAGTAAACCATATATAAGTTCTAGGAAGGCTGAGGTGGATGCCTTTGGACTGCCACTTCTGCAGGCTCTTGGATGGGACTATGGGGCCCAGGACCCTCCATTAACTCTTCTCAGGGTGGTATCTGTTCAATATAACTTTGGAAACAAAGTCAAGTTTGCTTTGAAGCTCACCACCTACTTGAGGTCTTTTTCTAATTGTTCTTCCAACTTTCAGTCTTCCCAACACTCTAAAATGCTCTTCTCCTCCACAGGATGAGGTACCTTCCCCCTGCTGAACTATAGCCCATTGCCCAAACCACAAAGACCCCGGAGAATAGGTACACATCACTGTCCAAAACACAGGCCACGTGGAATCTGTGCCTCTTGACCATGCTCCTAGGGCCTGCTCTGCACCATAAGCAGAGTTCATTATTTATTGTATATTGAAATTGGAGGCTTATTGAGAGGATCTCTTATTAAAAGGATGCAGAAGACATAAGGCCTCTCTCTTTTTTTGCCTCCTTGCTAAGTATGAGACAAATTCTGTTCTTCCTAATGAAAGCATTAGGTGTTGGTAAGGAGCTGAAGTCAAAGAAGGTATTAAAGGAAAACTCTCCAGGTTTTCAGAGTCTCCCATTCTTGACTCTGAATTGCATATAATGGCATTGGACTAATTAGGGGTGGGGAACCTGTGGCCTCAAGGCTACAAGTGGCCCTCTAGGTCCTCAAGTGCAGCCCTTTGACTGAATCCATACTTCACAGAATAAACCCCTTTAATAAAAAGATTTGTTCTGTAAAACTTGGAGTTAGTCAAAAGCCCTCATCAAGGACCTAAAAGGTCACATGTGGCCTCAAGGCCAAAGGTTCCCCACCCCTGGACTAGATAATTTCTAAGGTCCCTGCCAACTTTTAGTCCTATGAAAATAGAATGTAGGACCCTTTTCATATCATCTTGACGTAGCAGAATAAAATTTTAGTACAATATACATTCATAGAATCAGAGTTAGAAGTTGTGCTTTGCTATTCCTTTCTTAACCTGTCCAATTTTTGTGATCTTTAACTTGGCTCATTTTCTCTTCTCTTGTCCTTTTATTTGTTCTAATTTAGAATCTCTACTAAAACAAAATGAAGGGATCCCATTTAGCATTTGCCGTTAATGGAGACTTTTCCTCAAAATACTAATGAGAAAATCAATGAGATGATAGGTGATTCATCAGCTGTTCTGATCAAGGTTGTGAAATTGGTATGTGGCAGCTGATTCCTTAACAGGAAAGAATGTATCAAGTGACAAGAATTTGCTTCTGTTATTCTCTAATAGCACACAAATGAACAACAAAAAAGAAAAGAAAACAAAAACTAATGACTCTAAGGAAACCAAAAAGCCTATCCCTTGAACCTTTATACAATCTAAAGTTATAGTCATAGCAGAACTATGATAAAGGGGTTCTTTATTTTCTCCTATGTGCCATTACTAAATTTCTATACAGTTCACAGATAAACCATGTTTGAGCACTAGACACATTGTAGGATACTGGATAGAAGACTACACTTTGGGACAAAAGTCATGGATTCAAGGTCATGTTTTGCTATTGGCTAATTGTATGATCAGAAGTAAGTCATTCTACCTCTTTAATCTTTAGCTGCCCCTTCTTTAATAAAATGGAGAGGATAATTGCTTTATATTTTAGCACACTAGTATGATAAAGAAAGCAGCTTGTAAAATTTAAAATGCTATATAAATGTGAGCTATGATTCAAGAAAATAAAGGCTATAAATTTTGTTCACTTAATT
Organism: Trichosurus vulpecula; assembly: GCF_011100635.1. Lineage (NCBI taxonomy): Eukaryota > Metazoa > Chordata > Mammalia > Diprotodontia > Phalangeridae > Trichosurus > Trichosurus vulpecula. The sequence goes on from NC_050579.1 coordinate 215,871,796, forward strand.
TTATTTTAAATACCCAAGAGAAAGTCCCTATTTGAAGTTATGTGGTAGTGAATATTTTTATAAAATAGTCAAATAAATCACCTTCTAAGCTACCTCCATGAACCCTTCCTCAATTCCTCACTTTTTAATGTCATTATCAAATGATTTTATATTATATTTGAGTACATGGTGTACCCCTCCTTTGGAGCAGAAATTCTTTGAGTATGGCAACTATTGGATTTTTGTATACCTAATATCTAACACAGCACCTTGTACGCAGTAGCTGATTCATGAAAGTTTGATGAATTTCCTATTTTGTAAATGTGACTTTTGATGTGTCACTAGATGTCCTGAAGTGATATTGTATGATGTAAAAATCTCATTGCTGGATTTCCGTGATGGATAGGTAGGTTCTTGTTTTATTGTCCCTTATCTTCTGAATGTGAGTATTCCTGGTCTTATATAGTGATTCCTCCACTTTAAAATCTGCAAATGACCTACTTTTTAATGACTAGTATCTGCTCCAAGGGGATTTCTCTGTCTATGTATAGATAACAATGGAGAAAAGGTTTGTGTCACTACCCTGACTCCCCACCAGACAGCTCAATCTTTTTAAGTCCATGTTTTGCCAGGGGAAACAGGCCATACCCATATTTTTGTTTAGTCTTAGAAGTTATGCTTTAAAAAAAAACATGAAATCACTAAGATTCTTTCATAGAGAAGTCAATTTAGATAGACTAAGCAAAAAATATACAACAAAACAACACTCTAGACCACATTCATGTTCCATTTGTCCATTTTTATCTTATAATCTAACATCAGCTTACACCTATGAGAAAGAATACTATAGACACAAATACATGTAACATAAAATCAAAGAATACAAGGGACTAAAAATGTATAAAGAAAATGTCATTTGAGGTCAAGCAAGTTAAAATCCTTTCCAACTGGGGGAAAATGGGCCATATTCTGGAGGAGCTGTAGTGTTTCATCTGTATCTTGGAGAATAATTTCAAAAGGTAGATATAGGAGTGGAAGTGGAAAGAAGACATGCTTTCTTGTGCCTTTCTTTGTTCCTATTTTTTTTTTTAGCACTGAATTTTGAATCAGGAGATTTGGTTCCCAAAGCTTCTTTGATTACAAAATGTTTGTATAAGAACAAGGAAGTTACTTTAAGTCTCTGAATCTCAGTTTCCTCATCTGTAAAGTGGGAAAAATAATATCGGTGTGACAGACCACATTTCGTCCTCCCTCCTCTCCTCCCACCCCAGGATAAGTCAAATTTCACATTTGCCAACTCATATCTTTAATGTTACAAGAAGTAACCCTAAGTAATTTGAATAAGCATCCCAGACCAATTGTTCCTCAAAAGATCCAAAGCCATTTAAAAAGTATTTTGGATATGAGGGACTGTGGGAAAGGTTCTAGAACAGGCCTGCACAGCCTGGAGCCCACTGAAGGATTTCTGGCAGCCCATGAAAAATGTAGAAGATATTGTGCTTCGGGCTGTGCAGGCCTGTTCTAGAACCATGAGAAGTGATGACATGAGTGGAAGATATCTTTCCGTAATGGGAGATGGGATATTAGAATGTGAAATGTGCCATGATGAAGCTGGTATTTATGATTAAGACATGGTGAGGAGAAAAAGAGAATAACATGTTCCTGATCATCAGACAGTCTTAGGGATCAGCAGGAATTGCATAATAAGGAAAGGATCCCCATCAAGTTGTCTTATTTATCTCAGACGAGATAACGAGGATAAAGAGTTTTACAAACCTTAAACAAACTATGTAAATGTCAGCTATTATTACTTTTATTGTTGTTGTTTAACTCCATATTAGAGCTGGGAATAAAGTGGTCAAGTGACCCAATACTGGGATAGTGCTGGGGTAGAGATGCAGACAATGATGATGGATGATACCTACTGGGATTTATAGAGAGCTGCAGTAGTAGTATCATTGAACATCACCGGCTGAGCTCTGCAGATGATAGAAAAATACACACAATATTATGAGTCACACCTCACAATGTAGCCAGAGAATAAGTTTACAGCTTAAAAGGAACACAGAGATCATTGAGTCTAACTTTTTCAGTTTTCAGAAAAAGAAAATTAATCCATCAATAAAACAACCAAAAGCATGTAAGTCCTTACTATGTACAAGGCTCTGTGTTAAACTTTTGGGATTAAAAATAAAAAAATGAAAACAATGCCAAAACTTAAGGGGTTCCTATTCTAATGGTGAAGAAGACATGTTAAAAAAAACTAGATGCATACAAGATACATACAGAGTAGACAGAAGTTCGTCTCAGAGAGGAAGGCACTAGCAGGTGGGGAATGGGAAAAGGTCTCTGGTAGAAGCAAAAAAAAATGACCCAAGCCTTGAATGAAACCAGCAAACTTAGGCAAAGGTGAGAAGAGGGTACTTCCACATATGAAAGATAGTCCATGAAAAGACACAGAGACACGTATGATGAGCAAAAAGAAACCAATGTAGCTGAATTGTAGAGTCAATAGAAGGGGAGTAAAGTATATGAAGACTGAAAAAATATTAAGTGGGTAGATTACGAAGAGCTTTAACTGTCAAATAGATGACCATGTTTGATCCTCAAAGGAGTGGGAAACCATTGGAGTTTATTGAGGTGAACATGTGACATGGTGAGACCTACCCTTTAGAAAAATTATTTTGGCAATTGACTGAAGTTCATAGACATAAAATAACTTGCTTAAGATGACAAAGGTTGTAAGTGGCAGAGCTATTATTTGAACCCAGTTCCTCTGATTCTAAATCCGGTACTCTTTTCATTATACCATATAACTTTTCAGAAAACTGTGACCAGGAATAGACATATCCACAATGTCAACCAGAGGTACTCAGAGAAAGTCTCTGGTGGATATATGACAAGTCACATTTGAAGTAATGTCTACTGGGATCCCAACTCAAGTTTTAACTGTCATTGAGACTATTTAGACTTTAGGCAGAGGGTTGCCAAAAGCATTGCACCATTATTTTCCATAAGATCTGTTATGAAACCTACTTATTTTCTTTGACCTATATGTTTTCATTCTTTGAATTTAGGAACTCAGTGGACTTCAGTGGGAGTTGTGACACCACTTTGAGTGGTGTGTCAAAAAGTAAAATTCCCAGATTGGTCAAATACAAGTTAACAAGCCAGAGAAATAAGACATTTCCCAAAATAAACCTGACTCATTTATATCACATAAGAACATCTGAAAGCGGTATCTCTCACAATAATTACCTTAGAGATCAACTTAGAGGAGGTTTATAAATGTTTTGTAATCCTGAATTGCAATATAAAAGTGACATCTTTATTCCAGGTTTAGAAAATTGTGTGAGTGAAGGGTTTATAAGTGAGGCAGCACTAGGTGTGCATAGAAAACTTATGGTAGTCCAACTTAACTATGGAAGAGATCACAGGAATCAACGTACGTGAGATAAGTTTGGAAAATACCCATGTGCCAGATTGTGGAGGGTCTTAAATACCAGGCTAGGGAGTTTACAATTTATTTGTGGGCAATAATCAGCTATTAGATCAGGGTTACTTAACCTGGGATTTATGAACTGGTTTTTAATTACTTTAATAACTATCCATTATAATTGAAAACAATTTCATTATAATTTTAATCCTATATGGTTTATACATATAAAACAAAAAGAATCCATAGCTTTCAACAAACTGCAAAAGGGATTTGTAACAAATGAATAAATACATGCTCTTGAAAACTTGTTATAGGCTACTGGGAAGAAAAATTGTATGATCAAAGCTTACCTGGATCTTTACTAAATTGTCTATATCAGTTTTTAATTTAAAAAAATAAAAGATTTAACCCCAGAAATAAAATTCTCTGTATAGAGTCTTTACAGAAATCTTTCTAAGTTCTCTGTTAATAGAGAGTTGATATCCAAAATAAGTAGATAAATTAAAAGAACTACTGGATATATTTGCTCATCCAAATAATCTGATGCATTCTATTATCAGGTACTTACTGTCTGTTGGCATATGTGAGTACTGAGCTACTGTGATATTTCAAAGACTATGGAAAAAAGAGAGAGCTATCACAACGCTGGAGAAAGGCAAATGCTTTCCAAAATTTAAAAAAAGAGAGGTTAAATGATTTGTCCATCATCATCCAAGTATTTTAAATGCTGTAATTAAAAACCCAGGTTCCCTTACCTCTTGACCAGATCTAGATTGCAGTTCCAGCTTACTAGCTAGGTATTTATAAAAACGGATGTTTAATTTATCAATTTAATATTCAAATATTGTTGCTCTTTGTGATGTAACTATATATTATTGTTCATTGATACTCTTCTTATTTGGTAGTTAGATTCATATAGACAATTTGGAATTCCCCTGGAAATTATTCTGGACTGATAATTTCCAGTTATATTGCTATTCAAGTAAAATATCATACTACATGAGGAAAACATTCATGTGTCCCTGGTGATGGCCTGATTATTTTGGATAATATTCATTACAACAAATCAAATTAAATAAATTGGCTGTCTCCTTGACATTTATTGTAATGGAATTTCACCCATACCATATGTGACGGTTAGTGTAGGCCAAGTAGCTAGGTTGTTTGGAGCATGTTTTTACTAATCAATTCAAGGCTTCAGGTCTGATCTCTAATTATCTAATAAGCTTGGCAGAGAATTTACAATTTGATGTCTTTCCAACCAGGAATCTCAGAAATCTTTTTTTGAGAGGCAAAATGAGTGTTGATATGTTCTCTGAAGACCTATCCACAAGCATTTTTTAAACATCTATCATGCATGAAACCCTGTTCTAGGAACTGGAGATACAAAGACCAAAGAAAAAAATTAAAAAGCTATCTCTGTGCTGAAGGAGCACATATTCTACCAGAGAAACAAATCCTACAACATATCTCAGTAGTGGTAGGTCTTAGGAGGTGAAATCAAAGATGATAGATGGCATAGATGTCCTTTAATGAGTTCAGAAATGTACTGTAAAGTAAGAAAGTACTGATCATAATGATGTTGTAAGCTCTTTAAATATATATATATATATACACATACATGAAAGTATGTGTATATATATGTATATGTATACATGCATATATGTATGCACGTACATATATGTGCATGTGTATACATGTATTGTATTGTGTGATATGTATATGTATGAATGTTTGTTATATGCATGTATATGCATACATATATACATACATATACACATTCAATTTTGTATGATAAAGCCACCTGAAGGAAAAGAATCTCTCTTTCTATGGTAATGATAACTACCATGGTTTCTGTAACTATCCCAAAGTACCAACTTCAAGTGGTAGAAAGAGTGGGATTACAATTTTAGAGTAGGAAGAGAAGTATATGAGATATTGTATCAGCAAAGCAATAATCACAATAAAGATGAAAATCATCAAAATGCCTGTGTGGTTCTGTATCACAAAATATACCAGACTCTCCACACAGAAGGCAGAAGAAGTAAAACATTTATTTAGACACCAGAGGACCAGACCTTGTAACCAATATGCCCAATCCATCACAGCAGCAAAGAATTTGATACACAGAGCACCACTCCATCCCAAAGCCGTCTTCTCCCCTGCTGGGGCCTTCCCAAAATCTCACTCACAGCCATCACACATCTGCTCTTTCCCTCAGCTCTAACTATAGTAACTCTTCTCTCAGCATTTCCAATGACACCATTTCCTTTTCCTCTCAGCAAGCTCCTCCTCCCACATGTGACTTAGGCTTCCTGTGGTGTAAGCAGGTCATGTGGCCTATTGATGGGTGGGAAAGATCTTCAAATCTATATTGCTATTACAAATCCCTTAGTCTTCTTCTTGCTATTTATAGAAGAGGAAACTGGGTCACTAAATGGGGAAGACTTGGTCCATATCATGCAGCTAATTAGTTGCAGAGTTAAGACTAGATAATTCATTTCCAATCCATTTTACTGCCCCATCTTTCTTATATCCTTACATTTTACACTGCAAGCTGATAAAATCAAGGGAGTGTCTGTCTTTTAGAACAAAAGGAAATCAACAGCCTTAGTACTACTACCAACAACAACAGTTATTAAACATAAATTTTTATTTTTCTTTTAAAACTACTAATTGTTCGTTATGTTATATTAAAATTATTTTCTTACACTCTTGGCCTTTAAAAATCTGTAACACTTGTTATTAATCATAGAATATTTATATGTGGCTGAGACTTTAGAGATTAGCTAGTATAATATCCTCAATTTTCAGGTAAGGAAATCAAGGCCCAAGAGGTGAAATGATTTGTACAAAAGTTTACACAACCAGTAAATGGCAAGTTTGGGATCAGAGCCCCGATTTTCTGACTGTAAGTTCAATGTCTTTTCCATAATGCCATGATAAATATGACTAACTCAATGGAGCATGGTGCAGTGGAAAGTGTATTAGACTTAGTGGCTGAGAATCTGGGTATGAATCTCTGTTCTGTTGATTGCTACCTCTGTGACCTTGGCCAAGTCATTTATCTTCTTTGTGCCTCAATTTCCTTGCATTTAAAATGAGACAGTCTGATTAAAGGATGAACACTAAGGTACTTTGCAATTCTAAATCTATTGTGTTAACTTGCATACTATTTTTTTTCAAGAAGGAAAAATAAGCACCTCTGCTCCAAAATAACAATATCTGGAAAGATCACCAAGAGGGCACAGAAGAACATTGACTATGTATGTTAAATATCATTGGAAAGTATCACCCTCTTTCCCCCGTTTGAAAAAAAGTTCAGTCAGACCCAAGCATTAATGAACTACATTTTGAAAGATGTTTGTGTATCCACTGGGCAAGCTAAATCTTAATTAAAATTCATGAAAGATATGTTGTTCCTTCTTACTGACACTAAATGGGCTATTGATTGTTTCTGCAAATGGACTGAAAGCAAGGATGCTGTCATTTATTTCCTGAATTGGAACCTGAAGATACAGAAAGGTTTATGGCATTGCTATATATGAGATAGTGCCAATTTGAAAGTCTCCCCAAATGAGAATTATGGAACATAAATGGGGATGTCATACTGTTCCCTTTATTAGAGCTGTATCTTTATTAATAGCATTTGTCTTTAATAACAATGTTCAGAAGTAGCTGATCTTGCAGTGACATCTTTTCCTGGGCCACTGTTTCTCTGGGAGACATTCTGAGTATTTAATGTTATAAAATTATAGGATTTTATAACTGGAAAGGACCTTAGATCTAACCTCACCACCTTTTTATACATGGGGAAACTGATGCTCAGAAAGGCCTAGTGACTTTTCAGAAGGTCATACTACTAGCTATTTATGGACCCAGAACTAGAACTACCTCCTAATACAGTGTTCTGTTGACTATTCTAAATGTGTCAAAGCAAATTATTTTAGAATCTAATTAAGTACATAATATGTTGTGATTTCAGAGTGTAATCATGATTTCAAATCTTTCCTCATACTTATGACCAGAGTGAACAGAAACAAGTCATTTGATCTCTCTGAGCCTTAAGTAACTTTCTGACATTGTATATATGAATTGCAATCTTTGCACAGATCAAATAACAGAGCTTTAATAAAGTAATGAGCCACAATGACTCATTTTATATTACTGTACCTGCCTTAGTATAGTGGAATAAAGATGCAAGGGAAAATAAATGGGAACAGGATATAGATCCTTTCAAGCCTATTAGATTGATTGCCAAATGGAGGAAGGGCTAGCCAAAAGATAGATGATTAAAAATGTACAAAAGATATGTGAATGTTTGTGTGGCAACTGGACAGCAACTTTGATGCTATGCTATAGATGTGTCTTATGCTTGTTGGATACTCTCTCAAAACAGTCATATGTTGGGTTCCAGAGTGAGCTGCTACCTTGGGTTTTAGGGGGTGTCCCTGTACGGGCTAATTCTAAAACTGTAGCTCATACCAGTATCTATCACAATCATAATCAGCCAGTAGGTTTAATAAGCTTTTTATCAAATTGTATATAGTATAATAAGAACAATTGTTAATAAAGCATTCCCCTTAACAGCCAAATATATAGAATATCCATGAAAAGTATAAAGTATAATAGTAGCAGGACACCTAAAGTATACATTTTTAGCAAAAGGTAGAGTACAGCTCCTGGTTTTGAAAGGTCTAGAAGTCCTTTCTTTGTTGATAGACTCCTCATGCAGATACTCTTAGATACAGCACTTTTTATCATTAAATGTTCCTTTGCTCTAAGTTTGCACATTGGTTGTGTTAATATATATATATATATATATATATATATATATATATATATATATATATATATGTACATACATACATATAAATGTGTATATTATACATATATTATATACATATAATTTTATGTATGCATACAAGTATAACATATGTGTATGTGTATGTATATATGTATATATAAATGTATGTGTGTATAGATAGATGGATAATCCTGAAGTAATATCTTTGCTATAGACCCTATAGTATATAATATGGACAGGGGTGTGTACATGGGAGTGAAACAAGTGGACTGTTGACTACTTAGAAAAATGGAGAAACACTTAATAACAAGCAATGTTGTCTATTGCATTCAGAAACAAAACAAAACAAGGACGCAGAAAATGGAGCATATTCACTATGGTCCAGCAGGCTCTCAGAGTGAGTGAACATATTCTGCTGAATTCCCTTACAAAAAAAGTTGTGAACCAGAGAAATGAAAAAGATAAAGCCACTACATGGTTCAACACCAGTTCTGGAAAGTGGCCTCCAGCCGTTTCTGCTGCAGTTGCCACTCTTTGTACACCTTATGGACTCACTCTCACTGGTTCCCTTCCTTTGTATCTTTCCCAAACACAATCTGAAATTGCCACTGCAAGTGGAAAAAAATCTGCCCTCTAATTTTAAGCCCACTGATATTTGGAATGAGGAAAAAAATGAAAACCTACTACAGCTACATCTTTAACAATTTAGCATCCCAGAAAAACTCCTCTGGCAGAATGTTAGTAGTGCCAAGAGGGAGGTATAAAGAAAGCACTCTGAGAATTCAGAAAAGGAATGTCAATTGAAAGTGATATAATATGCATGTCTCACATGCTTCTTAATAGATATTTGTGAATTGAATTATGCTATAGAAAACTTCAATTAATATTTTATTTCTCAGGAGAAAGCTTCAAAATTTTGAGAAGAAAATAGAGTCTTCTTTTCCCTAATTCATCTTGTACAGTCAAGTCAATCCTTAATCTCTGGTCTTATCTTACAACTCCAATAACTGAATATTCTAGCTGAGTCTTCATTTAAATGGATAGAGATCAGACCTGTTAGTTCTTTAATATAGGGATCGCTTAGTGAAAACAAAACAGCATAAAATTCCACAGTCAGTCTAAGTTGTCGTTGCCTCTGCAACTGAAAATTTCGAAGAGGTAATTGGAGCAGTGAAACTGACTTGCCCAGGACTGGGCAGCCTGTATATATCAAAGGCAAAACTTGAACCTAGGTCTTGACTCCAAAGCCAGGACTCTAGCCAGTAGTCCATTTTGCCTTTGTAAACACATTTGGGCTAGTTAGGGAAGAGACTAGTTCAGATTTAGTAATTATGTACATATTCATTTTTTCAAATGCAGACTTCAAAATATATCTTAACATATAAAAAGCATCCAGATTTTATGAATTTGCCAGTCATGGTCAAAGAACTGGTGCTTCTGTTAATTTCATATTCTTATTTCAATTTACTACATGCCACAATTGCTATTGTTCCAGTAATTAGAATATGATAAAATACATTTTTCTTCATTTCTCCCTGGAGGAAACTCCTAGGGGAGACAAATCAGCCAATTCCTGTTTCGTATGACAATAACAGAGAATCAGCATGATGTAGTGCAGAGGTGTCAAACTCCAATGAAAGTACTGACCACTAAATCACATGTAAGGAATGTGACAGGCTATATATTGACTTAGAAAACTAGATATTAATTATGCTTCATTTTAGTTTTATATATTTGTTAAATATTTCCTCATCATATTTTAATCTTGTCTGGACTGTACTTGGGAGTATTGTCACACATGTCCTCATTTGACATCTATGATATAGTAGATATCAAACTGGTTTCAAAGTCAGGAATACTTGGTTTGAAGTCCCACCTTAACAAAGACTGTGTGATTATGGATAAGGCACTTAAACTCTCTGGGCAACTCTCTAAGAGCTTAAGTTGGGAGCAGTTACTTGTTTATATGTGAAGAAGGAGTTTCTGATTAGAAAACTTTAAAATAATGAAATCACAACTCTGGGCCAAAACCTACCAACAGATCTTATTTATATAGTACTTTACTCTGTTTTTCAGGTACTTCAGAAAAGAATTTAATGCCTCCAGATTACCATTATGAGCATTAATGATCATCGTTCTAATTATAGTGAAATCGCTGAATCATTAGATCTCCCCAGATGACAAGAGTTCCAGATAACAGGGAATGTATCCCACCTGTATGTTGTGCTTCCCTTGTTGTCTTTCATATCTGCACATTATGAGAGCATCTGCTGCATAGCCAGCACTCTTCTAATATCTAGAGACATTTTTGCATCTTCAAAACAATTTGCAAATAGGCTGTAGCTTTCACAACACCCCAGGGAAGCATTTAGAAGGGAGAATTACTTGTTTATCACAGACAGTCTGAATCACCTAGCACAATGTGTGCAGAGCAGACACTCAACTTTACCACACTATTGTGTTTTTGATTGAAACAGACTCCCAAAGAAATGAAGAGAGACCACAAAGTCCCAGGCAAGATGCTGTTTTAGGAGAAGTCATCCTGTACATTATCATTGAAAGAAACAATTTCAGAATACCAGTAGCAAAACACTGCCACCACCACCTCAAAAACAAACAAACAAAAAACTAAAATTGCCAACAAGTAACCCACAATAACAATTAAAAGCAAATTCCCCTAACCTGCAGAAACAAATGACAAAACAAATGTTCTTGTTCTTGTTTTCCCTCTAACTCTGTATCTTCCTTTTATCATTCTTGCCTCCACAATCCCACAGATTCAGGGTATACAGCTACTCTCAGTGAATGGAACATAGCAAGGAAAACCTAATGGGGCACTTCCTACTCCCAGGCACTAAGTGGAATTGGCAAAATTAGTCCTTTGAATAACACCTCTTTTAGATTAAAAGCAATGCCACTAAGGGCTAAAAAATAGCCATGCAATTCTTGAAATATCCTTTAATTTGTTCAATGCCATTAAATCCATAGAAACTGAAGAAAATACCAGAAAATAGCACTTAGAAAACTGGCCCAAAATAATAAAAATAAATATACCTAGCTGACTATCCCTTATTCTGTCAAAGTACTTCTACTTATACCAAATTTAAAAATAAAAAAATACTTCTTTTATAGTAGTTAAGTGTAATATTCTTGAAATTTTAAAATGTCATGAAGCTTTTATTATTTGATAGTAAAGCATTTGAGATCTATGTATAGAAACTGAATTTGTCTATATACTTAAGGCCCTGGTCAGGATAATTTAGTGACTTGATGAGAAGTTGCAAAATTTTCTATTATTAGGTGTTTTGACATATGGCACACTATTTTAGCCCTCTTGCTGATAATAAAAAACAATTACAATAGTAATGGTAATAATATTTCATATTTATATGGTTCTTTAATGCTTGAAAGTGTTTTCTTCTTAATATCCTCAAAGTCAGGGCATTACTGGTTTCATTTTTCCAGTTTTGCACATAAGGCAACATAATATCTGAGAAATTAGGTGACTTGTCATAATATAGCCCATATCTGAGATAGAGAAGTATGTTAAAAATTAATTTAATCACCCACTTTTAGTGAATGCACTTTATAAATCTGTACATATTTCTTATATACTTCAAAAATCTTTAAATATTTCTTTGATGTCCATCAAATTATCAAAATAACAAAAATAAATGAAATCCAGTTCTAGAATGAATATGAACAACTTCATTCCTGTCTAAATGTCTGAAATGGCAAGCAAAGTAAAACTTTTTGCTTGCCATTACAATGTCCAATATTAGGAACTGTTTAAGCATACTGTGGTACATTGATATTATGGAACAGTATAATGCATTTAACACAAGTAAATCTGGAAAGCTCTTTATGAATAATTCAAAGTTTAAAGTGCAAAACCCAGAAAATATAGTATACATTAGCTAAGAAAAGTAAATGAAAATAAAGGGACAGAGAATCTAGATGGGCACCTTTGTAGGAGTGAATACAATTGTGTTAGAATAATTTGTGCATTGAAATTAATTAACTAAGATGCAAATAGTCACTGATTAAATTTAATTGTTAAAACCCATGCTTAATATTAAAGTTTAAATATTTTTAAAATACCAAAAAAAGGTAAGGCATGAAGACCAATTTTAATGGGTATAATGATGATTATGACTACATTCATAATTGTTGAAATGCTGAATTTGTACAATAAAATACTGAAGGAAAAAATAATCTTCATAGACTGGAACTTCTTCTGAATGGCTCCTAACCTACATTTTCCATGCACTTGTTCCTAAGTGGAGTAAATTTTAGGGTTCAGCATTTTAAAAGAAGTGGTCCAACATTTTAACCCTTTCTTTGTATTATTGCTGTGTAAATTGAGGGTTTGGCTCAAACATATGTAATAGGTTTGTGTAGCTCTAAATCTATGATTTTATTATCCTGTATAAGACCACAAAGAGGAGTTATGGAGCACATATTCATGAATGCCCAAAGACAAATCAATTGAGAAGATTAAGTACATACTTATGAGAAGATAGCTGTAATAAATATATGATAATTGCCAAGTGAATAGTACGCATGAGGAGATTGAGAGTGTTGGATAGGAAAAAATATTTGTAGTGATATCTGGTTGGGGAACTAGATGAAAAAAAGATATGACTCGGAAGCAAAGCAACAGGAATTGAGACAAACTCCACCACTTCCTAATTGTGAGAACAGAGTAAAGACCCAAGTTTTATGAAGCTACTTATTTACAGCCTCCAAATCTCATAGCTCATTAGAAGAATCAGAAGTAGAAGAAAAAATCAACAGTTAACTTGCTATGCATAGCTAATAGTGTTTTTTTGAGGGTCAAACATACACTTATATAAAGTAATTGACACCAATAAATCATTATATACAAGCTAGATAATTATTTTTTCTATTTTTCTTCCTCCTCATCATCACCACTCCAAGATCATCAGTAGTATCATTAGGTGCATTGGAATTAAGTTATGCTTCCTGAAAGTTCTTCTAGGGAGAGTAAGTAAAAGTTGAATGTAGGCAAAAGGGTTCCATGGTTGATAGGTGCCCAATGGAAGACTAGGAATGCTAGGTATTTAATGACCATACCATAAGGATTATGAACTTCAGGAGTATAAAATCTTTGACAATGATGTATTTGTTATCACAACCATGTTGAGATTGCCTCTCCTGATGCTTAGCCAAACTAGGCAAGTATATTTTACCTTGTGCTATTCTTGACTATGTGTTTATACAGATCTTCCATTAACCTGGCCAAGTAAGAAGTCTTGTTTTTGTTTTTTTTTAGTATTTCAGGAAGAGAAGTAAATTATTTTTAGTATTTCATGGAGAGAATTAAATTACTATTATTCGCATCTTAATCTCACTGTCACTCCAAAAACAATCCACAACTTTCCCTGGTTATGCATGTCTAGGATATTTCCTTTGTCAACACTTGTATGTGTATAAGTCATCATTAGAAATATTCTGCAAACTAATCCATAATGAATCTTTTCTTTGTCTTTTGTTTCGCTTGCAATTTTAATTCTATAGTGATTATAGTGTTTTAAGATTTATAGCTGCACAGTATCACTGAGAGACTATTGATATTAAAAAGACAGACTTTCATGACATCAGACAGTTTTGGATCATTTATTGACACTCACATTTGGATTACATAGGTAGTCAAACTTTTAGCATTGGAAGGGAACTTAAAGGATGCATAGTCTAATTTGTCATTTTATAGATGGATAAAACTGAGGCCCAGAGAATTGAAATGACCTGTCCAACTTCACATAAAAATTACAGAGCAAAACTAGTACTTAAATTCAGGTGTTTAGACTCTAAAACATAAACTCCTTTGTACTTGTATCATAGTTTAGTGAAATTTAAATTACACTAATGAGCTTGAAGTCACATAATTCACAAAGAGATATTCAAGAGAATAAGTATTGCAATTTTATTTCTGGGGGCAGAGCCAAGATGGCGGCTGGAAAGCAGGCTCTTGCCTGAGCTCCACCCCAGGTCCCTCCAAACACCTATAAAAATGGCTCTGAACAAATTCTAGAACTGCAGAACCCACAAAATAGCAGAGGGAAGCAAAGATCCAGCCCAGAACAGCCTGGATGGTTGTGGGGTAAGGTCTATTGCATGGAATTGGGAGCGGAGTGGAGCAGAGCCCAGCGTAGGCTGCGCCCTAACCAACCAGACCAGGAGCCAGGCGAAACAGGCCCTAGAACCCTGAATCAGTGAGCTGTGGCAGTTACCAGACTTCTCAACCCACAAACACCCAAGACAACAGAGAAGATTAGTGGGAAAAGCTGCTGGGACAGAGTGAAAGGAGTTCACGGTTGGGCCACAGCCCCAAGGGCACTGAAGGTGATGCAGCTCTGTGGCTGCTTCCAGAGCTACAGCTGCAGTTGCTTCCAGCCCCAGGCCCATCTGGTGGGAGGAATTAAGTGGCAGATCTGAGCAGGAGTGCAGAGCCAGCTTAGATCTGAGTCCAGTCTGGGTTGGCAGTTCTTGGGGGAGGAGTAGTGCTGGTGTGGCAGAGCTTGCTGTGTAGAAACAGTTCTGAAAACAACAGCACAGCCTCTCAAGCTTGGAACAAAGTACTCTGTACTCTACAAGCAGTCATACCCCGATGAAAAACTCAAGGGTCAAGTAAGTTGGCTGGGAACATGGCCAGGCAGCAAAAATGGACTCAGATCTAGACTCAGATTTTGGAATCTTTCTTTGGTGACAAAGAAGACCAAAACATACAGCCAGAAGAAGTTAATAAAGTCAAAGAGCCTACATCAAAAGCCTCTAAGAAAAACATGAACTGGTCTCAGGCTATGGAAGAGCTCAAAAAGGATTTGGAAAAGCAAGTTAGAGAAGTAGAGGAAAAATTGGGAAGAGAAATGAGAGTGATGTGAGAAAACCATGAAAAACAAGTCAATGACTGGCTAAAGGAGACCCAAAAAAATATTGAAGAAAACAACACCTTAAAAAATAGACTTACTCAAATGGCAAAAGAACTCCAAAAAGTCAATGAGGAGAAGAATGCCTTGAAAGGCAGAATTAGCCAAATAGAAAAGGAGGTCCAAAAGACCACTGAAGAAAATACTACCTTAAAAATTATATTGGAGCAAGCAGAAGCTAGTGACTTTATGAAAAATCAAGATATTATAAAACAGAAACAAAGGAATGAAAAAATGGAAGACGATGTGAAATACCTCATTGGAAAAACCACTGACCTGGAAAATAAATCCAGGAGAGATAATTTAAAAATTATTGGACTAACTGAAAGCCATAATCAAAAAAAGAGCCTAGATATCATCTTTCAAGAAATTATCAAGGAGAACTGCCCTGATATTCTAGAGCCACAGGGTAAAATAGAAATTAAAAGAATCCACCAATTGCCTCCTGTAAAAGATCCCCAAAAGAAAACTCCTAGGAATATTGTTACCAAATTCCAGAGCTCCCAGATGAAGGAGAAAATACTGCAAGCAGCCAGAAAGAAACAATTTGAGTATTGTGGAAACATAAACAGGATAATACAAGATCTAGAAGCTTCTACATTAAGGGATTGAAGGGCTTGGAATATGATATTCCAGAGGTCAATGGAGCTAGGATTAAAACCAAGAATCACCTACCCAGCAAAAGTGAGTATGATGCTCCAAGGAAAAATATGGATTTTCAATAAAATAGAGGACTTTCAAGCTTTGTTAGTGAAAAGACCAATGCTGAATAGAAAATTTGACTTTCAAACACAAGAATCAAGAGAAGCATGAAAAGGCAAACAAGAAAGAGAAATCATAAGGGACCTACTAAAGTTGAACTGTTTTGTTTATATTCCTACGTGGAAAGATGATGTGTATAATTCATGAGACCTCAATATTAGGGTGGCTGAAGGGAATATACATATATATAGACAGAGGGCACAGGGTGTGTTGAATATGAAGGGACGATATCTAAAAAAAAATCAAATTAAGGGATGAGAGAGGAATATATTGAGAGAGGGAGAAAGAGAGAGATAGAATGGGGTACATTATCTGGCATAAAAGTGGCAAGAAAAAGCAGTTCTGTAGGAAGGGAAGATGGGGCAGGTGAGGGGTAATGAGTGAATCTTCCTCTCATCGGATTTGACCTGAGGAGGCAATAACATACACACTCAATTGGGTATCTTACCCCACAGGAAGGAAGGAGGAAGGAGATAAAAAAGGGGGGATGATAGAAGAGAGGGCAGATAGGGGGAGGAGGTAATCAAAAAGAAAAACTTTCAAAAAGGGACAGGGTCAAGGGAGAAAATTGAATAAAGGGGGACAGGATAGGAGGGAGCAAAATATAGTCTTTCACAGCATGAGTATTGTGGAAGGGTTTTACATAATGATACATGTGTGGCCTATGTTGAACTGCTTGCCTTCTTAGGGAGAGTGGGTGGAGAGGGAAGACAGGAGAGAATTTGGAACTCAAAGTTTTAAAAGAATATGTTCAAAAAGAAAGTTTCTGCATGCAACTATGAAATAAGATATACAGGCAATGTGGCAAAGAAGGCTATCTTGACCTACAAGAAAGTAAGGGAAAAGGGGATGGGGGGCAGCGGGGTGACAGAAGGGAGGGCTTACTGGGGAATGCAGCAATCAGAATATATGCAGTCTTAGAGTGGGGGGAGGGTAGAAATGGGGAGAAAATTTGTAATTTACACTCTTGTGAAAATTAATGCTGAAAACTAAAAATATTAAATAAATTAAATTCCACTTGAGTCCTCCTGACTCCAGGACTGGTGATCTACTCACTGTGCCACCTAGCTGCCCCAACATTGAACATTTCAAGCTGAATTATCTCAAAGCAACATGTCCAAAGTAAAGTTTGTTGTCTTTCTGACAAAACCCACTTCTCTTTGGAACTTCCTTATTTCTCTCAATTACATCACTATCCTCTTAGTCAAAAAAGAGAGGGAGACAACAATATTACCTACCACTCAAAGCTGTTGTGAGGATCAAATAAGACAAAATTTGGAAAGTGTTTTGTGAACAATATGTATTATCAGCATATGATCTGAGTTTTGCAGCATTTCTTATGTTAACGGAGAGTAGCTAGGTGGCACAGTTGATGGAGCACTGGATGTAGAGTCAGGAAGACCTGAGTTCAAATCCATCCTCAAAAAAAAAAAAGAAAATAGGCATTTTTGTCTATGTGTCCAGACATTAGGAACACCCTGTAGATTGCCCAAGGCTGGGGGTGGTCTAGGTGTAGAGATAGTCTCTTTGTCCAAGAGTGACTTGATGTCACTCTTCCAGCTCCTCATTAAAGTTAGCCCACTTGTTAACTAATCACAGTTGATTGCCATCCTCAGGAATGCCCTGTCTTCCAAGGGCATATAAAATGTGATCTCACCACATGAGGGGTCTTTGGCATTTGAGGGTGTCATTAACCCTTTTATTAATAAAATGCTAGCATTATTAATAAAATTATTAATTACCCAGGAAAAAAGAAATTTTATTTCCCAGAAGGTTAAGAAAGCTGTCTTTCATCAATACATTTTTCATAGACTTGCTAACTTTTTAGTATCTAGTTTTTGGTGAAACTTCACCCTAGATCTAAAATGGGCTAGTCACATTGATTAGATATTTATGTGATACATGTTTAATTTAAATCAATATAAAGTGCAATTAATTTTAGCAGTTATTATTCAGTGTTTTTTTTTCCTTCTAATTGTTATAATTTCAGTATATGTTTAAAGGGGCCCACTTGTAGCTAGAAATAAAGTAGATTTCTGTGAGACAAAACTTTCCTGACAAAACACTGCATTCTTATTGTACATGTAATATTGTCTTTGTTCAGATGTCAGGAGAAATTATTTAGAGTGTATATATGGAGTGAGACATTATATATTTATATATGTATTACATACATGTTCTAATGTATGTGTGTTTATGTGTATGTGTGTGTGTATGTATGGAAGAGAAAAATAAATTGTACACTAAGATCTAAAGAGACATAAGTTAGGGACTGACTACTTTGGAGCATATTACATAGCAGTTCTATCCCTAGTATACAGGAATCTCACTATGGATCATATCTATGGGTATATCAAACTTTATTTCATGTCACCAATATCCAGAGAGGCACACTTACTCTATGTAGTAACTACTTCTCCTGTTCCTTCCTTGTTTTATGGTCTTCTCACATAATCATTCCTAAAATGGCAATATCATAAAACCCGTGCCTTACCTCTCAAACCTTCAGGTGGTCAGAAAGAAACTATTTGGCTGCACCCACTTAATGTGACCTCAGCTGTGGCGGGACTGTAGTCTTTGCCAGAAACCTTCCTCCCTCAGCTATAACTATTACCCAAACAACAAAAACAAAACACGAGCAAAAACCAGAACCTCATTTTTCAATTAATTAGATTTCAATTAAGAATCTAGTAAATCTAGTGATAGTCATAGATCCTTAAGTTGCAATGTTTCCAAAAACTGTAGGATTGGGACTTAACTATGGGCCACTTTGAATGGGATAAACTAGGTTCTTCTAGTTCTCTGCTAATTTACCCTTCTTCAATCTTTTTTCCTAATGTCTTTCCTTAAGAATCTAATTGATCCCAAGAGAGTGATGGAAAATACACAGTTCCAAATCATTGCTTGATTATAATAATGTCTAATGGTTTGTTAATATTTGTATAGGCATATATATGTGGGGTGCCCATGAATACACATATGATGGGGTCTTTTTTGCAGGTGAAATATAATACCATGACAGTTTCACATTTTTTCTTCTTAAATGTATAGTTTTATTTAATGAAATATTCTATAAATTATTCATGATTTACCAATTTGGGTGAAATAAAACAATGAAATTCAACTGAAAATATATACAATTCTAATGCCATTTGTCCAATTTTGCCTCTTGAGAATGTAACCATTGATATTTCTGTCTGAGATCTATTTCTAATATGACCTGTCAGACTCAGGAAATGAGTGCTATGACATACAAATGTGTTATTGCATTTTCTTATTCACTTCTTCAACTCTCTCTGCTTACCAAGAGAACCTCCAAAATGCCCCAATCCAACTGCCTCCATGGTGAAGTGTTGTCTTACCTATTCAATATTGTCCTATGTCCCAAAACCTGAGTTCCACTGTTGACCAGATGTGTGACTTGAGACAAATCCATTTGAACTCTCTGTAAACTATAATTCATCTCTAAAATTAGGGGCTTTTAACTAAATGATAATTAAGTTCTCTTTCTACTCTAATGATCTGATCTGTTTTTATGTTGAATGAAATACTACACATAAATTATCCAGATAATTTGAGCTCTTTACACCTTCAAATGAATTTAAAGATAATTTTTATAGAATTTTAATGTGCAATAATCTTTTCTGCCTTCTTAAAGCAAATACACTGAATAAAGTTTGACCACTTGATGACCTATAGTCATAATGGTCGTAAATCAAATGATTGTATATCTACATCTAGAAGAGACTTCAGATATCAGTTGGTTCAATCTGTCTGTCATTTTACAGATTAGGAAAGTGAGGTGCTAGGAATTTAGGTGATTTACCCCAGGTGACACAGGTATTAAACATCAGAGACAGGATTTAAGTCCTTGTATATAGTTGCCTTTCTGTCATTATTAGTAGCAATTATAGAACCTAAGAATTGGGAGAGACCCAGTCTTCTGTCAGTCTGGATCTGAACAAGATTTCTCTCTTTAGCTTCCACAAGAAGTGATCACCTAGGCTTTGCTTAAAGATTTTTATTGATGAGGAATGTACTAGCTCATTAGGCACCCCTGTTTGTAGTATTGTTCTGCAGTAAAATGATGCCTACTTTATAGACCAAGTTGTTACACCTTTTCCATCTGCAAATGTGATGTCCAGATATTTGAAGGCTATCATTCTATTAACAAGGATCTGCAAATAGGGATCACATTAGGTCACATTTTCTCCCATTGTGTGGTATGATTTTTTGAGGGCAGAAGCATCTTGTTTTTTTTGGGGTGGGGGTGGGGATTGAATTATAGGCTTGTTTTCCTTTTTGCTAGCTTATCTGTTTTAGTCCTCATGAATGAAAAATGAAGAAATAGAGTGAAAGATTTTTATGCTGCAATTTGCTTTCTTTTTTTTTCTATTGAAATAAAAATCAAGATCAAAGATACTTGAGAGTTCTTCAATGAGAGACCAAATTTCAAACTTATAGGTTCTTTATTTTAGTTAGCACATGTAAATCTTTCAATGGGACTGACAAAAAATTTTGGTTTTGAGTTCGTTTTCTCCAAAGGTTTCAGTTTCCCAGTAAAGAAATTTTGCCTTCAAGCACTCCCAGTAATGTTCATTCAAAGTGTCTAAATCTTCCATCATTAAGAAAATGGCAGTTTCCTGTTCTGGAACCACATTGAATAAAAGCTTGGATTGAACTATTCTCTATTATTCCTTCTTCCAAGCCACAGATTCAGGGCTCCAACCTACCAGTTTATTATGTTCCTTAAACAAATATGTGTTAAAATATAAGTTAATCATAACTCAAATAAATGTGAGTTTGGTACATACAAGCCTTCTAACAATTCATGGAGGCATATAAGGCAAGTATCACAGAAATGACACTCTCAGTGTTGGCAGGATCTCAGAGGTCATCTACCTTCTTTACTATATATCTGACAGGCTTTGATTGAGCCACATCAGTGAGAATCTGTTCCCTCCTGAGACATCCCATTCTGCCTTTGGACATCTCTAGTTGTTTGGAATCTAAAATACTGCTCTTTTCCATTTCCACCTTTTCTATGGGGCAAAAAAGATTAAGTCTAGGCCCTCTTCCATGTGACAGCCCTTCAAATAATCAAGACATTACTCAAATGTTAGAGAACTTGTTAACTTTTTTTCAACTAGATTATCTTTAAAAATTTTGGAGATATTAATCTCCTCATTTTATAGATAAAGTAGCTTGAATCAGGATAAAGTGAGTCACAGGTGATCACCCTATATGAGACCCAGGATTTGAACCTACATCTCTTGATGCTAAGCCAGATATCTTTTTTCATAAACGCATCCTAAAAGAGCTTCAGTTGCAGAGGACTGGGGATGTAGCATCATTCAGGGGACTTCTGACTTGAAAGTTATTGCATTTATCCAGCACATTCCTTTTTTCTTGTTTACTACATAGACGTGTGTATATACACATAAGAATATGTACACCTTAATTTGTTTTGGGGACTCTTGTGTTTATATTTTACCTTATTTATTATAATACAACTTCATTTGGAGAAAGAAATTCCTTCATAAGTTCTCATTAGGCTCTTCGTGTGCCGCTAGTCTTAAACTGTGAGTGGTGAGAAGCACTGAAGGGGTCATGAGAGAAAAAAAAATTTAAGAAGCTCTGTGCTAGAGGACACTGAGCATTTTTCAAGCAAAGAGAGCTGTATCATTAAGTAAAGAAGGTCTCTTTGCTGTAACTTTAGGAATGCCAGGAAAACTTCCCTGTCCCACCAAAATTGACCCTACCAGTTTTTGTTGCATGAAATCACCAATGGAAAGTCTGTATTTTTTTCCTGTTATAATGAAAAAAGAAAACCCTTCCTAACTATAATGTTTTCATCATTAACACCCATTAACAACTTAATGTGAGTTTATTTAAATGTCCTATTTCTGAGCAAAAGATCTTTATTAAAGAACATACAGAAACTGAGGAAATGAAAGACATCACCAATACAGAACATTGAGAAATGGAAATCTACAGAGTACTAAAAATGAATATGCCCTCAATTTAATTAGCAGTATGAGTACTTGAACTATGAACTGTGAACACTGGTGAGAGAATCTGATTATGAATGTCAAATCAAGAGAAGCACTTAAATATGAGAAACAAACTGCTATATGTTATCTGTCTAAAATTAACTTAAGACATCTAGTAACAGAGAGATAGTCTAATATATCTGCATTTATCTAAGTTCTCCATTTTGTCTCTACACATTATTAGATGATCTAAAAGTACTTTATCTCAGCCTAGATCAGATTTGTTTTTACTGTCAGAACACAATGTTCCCATCTCTGCCTTTATAGAACATCTCAGTGAGTACATCATATCTTTAATAAAACTATGCTTGAAGATATCCTTTGAAAAACACTATGTAAATGTAAGATTATTATCTTTTTGTATTGAACATTCCTAGTAAATATATTTTTGAATATTTTAATGGAAAAATAACTATTTTCAAGGAATTGAAGTAATTTCTTAAATTACCTTAGGAGTTAATCAAGATGGGGGAGAAAATGTGTTATTCATACTGAGTGACTAAAGTCCTACTGTAATGTTTGAGTATGGATTCAAGGAGATTCAAAGGCTATGTCAGTGGAGTAGAAGATCTGGCAGGTGCTACCACACTGAAATATCTTCAAGTATGTCTATTGTCTGAAGAGCAGCCTACATAAATTTGGGGAAGCTCACCACCAGATTTGCCATAGGTTAGAATTTTTTCAGCTATTATCAACTTTAGAAAGACTTCTCATTAAGCTGTTGTGGGAGTTACACTCTGTACCAGTAAGAGGCATAATGACATTGAGACTTGAGAGTCAGCCTTGGTCTCAGGAATGCTTGCGTTCAAATCTGACCTTCAATATGTACAAGCTGTGGTACCACATCCAGGTCATTTTTCTTCCTCTCACCAAAAACAGTTCTCTAAGACTATACAACATAGTTGTTTATCTGTATCAGTATAGTTATTAATTGATATCTATAGAGGGGACTTCCATATGGGAAGTCACCCATGCTTGTTATAAAATATAAAATAGTAATAATAATAAGGATGGATTATAATCTGAACCAATGACATCTGACAGGCTTTGATTGAGCCACATCAGTGGCAGTGAAAAGGTGGCAGCATGAGTATAATAGAAAATGTACCAGATGTGTAGTCAGGGGACCTAGGTTTGAATCTCAACTCTGTAGCCTATAACCTGAGTGATCTTGTGTAAGCCACTTAACTCTTTGGGCTTCAGATTACATCTGATGTCCTGTTTAGATTTAAAATTATGATCCTATCATTTCTATTTGATATCCACAGTTTGTGGTTGGTTCTACTATATGTTAATGGCATTTTCTAAGGGCATAAAGCCAAATTAGAAGAAACATACCTGCAAGTAAATAGCAGATCTAAGCGAAGAATAGTAAGTCAATGTGTCCCTTTCCAAGGAGAGAGAAAATCAATATTGCTTTCGTCTATAAGCAGATTTTTATTTTAGATCCATAATGGTATACAAATTATTTGTGTTTGCATGTTAACTCAGTAAAAAAATAAAATAGTACTTAAAAAAATAAAGAATGGCTTCATTAATTCATATCCTGTTTTGTTTCCATATGGCTTAGGTCTTTTCTGTTCCATTGTTTCCTCTTGGATTAGATTTCTTGACCTTAAACCTTAATCTGGCAAGTTATAGTCCCTGATTTTTGCTATAGGATGTTATTAATGGCAAGTGACTACTTGAATCTACCTCTCCTACTTGATTATCAATTCCAGCTCTGTTTGGATAATAGCCTAGTATCTTGGGATTGGCTTAGACTTTTACAAAATTATGGTTGTATTCCTTCTCTCTCCTTCGCTGTATAGACTGATCTCTCAATCTCAGATCTACCTCAAGACTTTGTTCTTCAGAAGTTCATCATTTTGGCCTTGTCTCTATGTTCAGATCCCAGTACACCTTTAGGTCTATCTGAAATCCAATTTTAGTTTCTCCTATTCTGGCCTATTCCATCATCCTCTAAACTGGATTCAATGGGCTCCTGTGCAAAATTTAGTTTGTTAACCTCATATCAAAACTTTTGACACTGATAACAGGCATTCCTAGGGGATATCAAATTGGTTTGTCTATTCTGGGCTTTATTCTTTTCACATTCTATAGTGATTCGGGGAGGTGGTAGATCAGGAAAACCAGAATAAGAATAAGCAGGAGGCCAAAAAAGTTTTGTTCTGTATAGACACCTGATATGGCTTCTCTCATGTTCATCTCCATACCAGCTACTTAACCATTCCCATGTCCATGCCCCTAGGTTGCTAACCTCCAGTGTCTTATATATATCACACCCTACTCCTGCGTCTATGTTTTCACTGTGGCAAACAGACCCACATTGTGCTGCTTGCTCTCTGGTGATCAGCAGGCATATCATCCAGGTAGTTATGTGACAGCTGTTACCCCACACCCTCCTAGACATAGTCAAGTTGAGGATATAGGTTAGGCAGTGTCTCTTCTGGCGTGGTCTCACTAGTCCTGGTTATAGTGCGCCACACTGAGTGAATATTTTTAAGTATTTATTGATAATTATAATAACAATTGATATGCTTTCCCTCCTCTTCTGAAATGGAAGCGGGGTAGGATTCACTTGATAGTCTGGATCTGCAAAGGTATTCACATCCCATTCAAACCAGAACCTTGGAGCTCTTTAGCTGGTACTTGGTACACTAAGGCTAGCAAATTCCTGCCTCCTGAACCTCTATCTGCCATGATTCAGATATTCCATTTTACATGTATTAGGACCAGAACATGATTTTTTTTGGTATACATAACACCCAGTGAGGATATTCTTTGTACTGAAGCAGGTCAGCACCTACTTTGAAACTTTAATCTTAGAAAATTGCCAGGAGCACTGAGAGAATAAATGATTTGCCAAGTAACACAGTTATTAGGTATCAGAAGCAACTTTGGCTTTGGCTTTGGCTCTCTGGTTCCATCAGTTGTAGTTAGATAGACAGACAGTCAGACAAACAGATAGATAATAAATATAGATATATAGATATGCATGTATGTACATGTATATACACTATATATGTACACATACATACATACATATGTATACACACAGCATAATGGTGATTGGATCTATGGATACACCAACAAAACTCCTCTTTCAATTTCAGATTTCACCTTCTTTGCTTGTAATGATCATTTAAACCTCTGCAATTCTACAACTCCCATTAAATAGTTAAGGGAGACAGGTGTGCAACAGGATTTTTCATGGGCCCTGCACTCCCCTAAGAATAGCTTTAAGTTTTGAAACCTGCTGATTGAGTCGCTGTGTTTAGTACTCCTCAGTACTGAGACTTCAAACTATACTTTTGTTAAAGTGATCAGAGTGGGGCTTTTTGCTGTCCTTCTCTTAAGTGCCTTTAATGACTCTGGCCTTTGTTTGAATGGGGCAGGTAAAATGGGATCTTGTTGTCTTGGAGCATTTCTCAGCACTAAGACAATGTAATGGTAATAAAGGCAAGACTTTTTGTTGTCTTCTCCTTTGGAATGCTGAGGTAATTAAGGACTTTTGACAAGTCTTGCCTTTCAAATGTAATGGCCAGCAAAATGGGATTTTTCACTGTTCTTTGTTTGCATGCTTCTCAGCACTGAGGTAATCAAGTGCCCCAGGGCCCTGAGATGGGTATATAAGACTCAAGGCTGGTGTTTGACTTTTGGGGCTCTCACTCACTGGAAGAGTGGCATGTGACTCCATTGTAACTGCCCCCCAGCTTTGCTAACCCAGATGTTGGTTTGTATTTAGTCTGTTTATAATGTATATTTGTAATTTGTTTGTATTTGATCTGAAGTTCAGATTGCTGCCTTTTCCTCCTGAACTAAGTGAACAGCATTTGTATGTTGGATTGAAGTGAGATTGTTAACCCCTTAAAGTTACTTTCCTTAGTAAAGCAGATCAAAGAACCTGTGCTGGCAGCTCTTGTTGCTGGTCTTGTTGGGTCTTACACCTCAACAGCAGCTGCTAGCAAGATTGTTGTTGCAACTTTTTAACCAAGAGGAGTATTAAATAATATTTAGTTTTATAAAAACACCAAATTTAGCAAGAGAAAACTCATTAATATCAGTCCAATAAGTAAGAAAAATCATTTATATTAGAAAAAGTTGAGGGAAGGTCTCCCAAAAGATTCTATGAGTTGGAAAAATAAACTGAAATTACATAATAGTAATGGTATAATATCTTTTGTATGTCCTAATTCCAGTTGCTCAGTCCTGATGGTTCTTAAAAACACCATGACTCAATAACATTCATACCATTCCTACCTTTTATTGTTATAAACTTCTAAAAATTTAGCAGCAAAGTGAAGCCTGCTGCAGAATGGTTGTTGCCTATAAAAATGCAAATGACACTAAATCAAAATGTGCTGCTGAAAAGTAAAAATCAAATAGAATACAAATCACCCAGCTGCCTCAGCTTAGAACAAGCACATTTGAAAGCTCATATGTGGACTGATATTGCCAATTGACATACTCTGTTGTTTTAAGCAAACCTTTTAAAAAATTCATTGCTTTAGCAGACGTAGGATGCTTACTATCTGGCCAGATTTGCTTTTCCCATTTCCCTGGTTTATGAAGTTGTGTAAGATGTGTTTTAAATCACCCCAGGAGAAACTATAGGATAGTCTATTTATGTCCTTGATAGTATAAGTGCACTGTAAGGTATGTATCAATCAATCACATAACATCGAAATATTTTTCACTCTAGGACAAAATATGTGATATGATCATTTCAAAATTCATAGCACTAGTAGTCATCATCAGCATCAGCATCATCAAATACACCCTAGATAGCCTAATAATGGAAATTCTTTGACTAAATGGTAAAATATTTTTTCCTTATGGGAGAGATTTTTCTTTGGTCTTTACTAAACATTCAAAAATAAGTCACTGATTTTTAGAAATTGATAATAATACAGTTGTTATAGTTCAGTCTTTCAGTCATATATGACTCTTTGTGGCCTCATTTGGGGTTCTGCCATTTCCTTCTCCAGCTCATTTTACAGATGAGGAAATTGAGGCAAACTGGGTTGTGACTTGCCCTGGGTCACAGAGCTAATAATTGTATGAGGTCAGATATGAACTGAGAAAAATGAGTCTTCCTGACTCCAGGTCCGGCACTCTATCCACTGTGCCACCTAGCACAGTAGCACAGTACCTAATGCAGTAGCTACTTTTTTTATTCTATATTGACATTTATTGTACAAGTGCAATGTAACTAGCAAAGTAGGTAACAATTCAGTGCAACAACCCTATTAAAAGCTAAATTATCATCTGTTTCTGGAGGATTTTTGCTGATATCCCTTTTTAAAGGATATATGGAGACAGATGGATAGATATACAACACAGTATCTTTCTCCTACCTTTTTTTTCATTTTTGCTTTTTTGTTTTCTGGCAGGGCAATTGGGGTTGTGACTTGCCCAAGGTCACACAGCTAGTAAATGTGCCAAGTGTCTCAGGCCAGATTTGAACTCAAGTCCTCCTGACTCTAGGGCCAGTGCTCTACTCACTGCACCACCTAGCTGCCCCCCCCCTTTTTTTATAAGCTCATTTTCATTTATTTATTTTTTGTTTGTTTTGTTTTTTGCCAGGGTGATTGGGGTTAAGTGACTTGCCCAAGGTCATACAGCTAGTAAGTTTGTCAAGTGTTTGAGGCTGGATTTGAACTCAGGTCCTCTTGACTCCAGGGCTGGTGCTCCACTCACTGTGCCACCTGGCTGCCCTATCCTACCTTTAACAAATGAATGATAATCCCTTCCTTATTTTCAAGTAGTCATCAAAACCTAAAATTGTTGGTATGTACTAAGGAATTCTTTCTACACTTTATTATCCAAACTAAGGAGATAGGCAGAAACGTCCTTGTCATTAGTATCCTTGTTGGCATTCAGATGACATCCGATTGTGCGTCAGAATGTAATACAAAATAAGTCAGGCAGATCGTTGTATTAAATGCATTTCTGACTCTTCGGTAATAAATTGGTTTTCACTATTATTCTTTTTTGACTTTTGGTACTCCAAGTTTTTGACAACTAATGGCTATAATTTGGTGATAAGCCTTCTGTTGGAATGTTGACTCTGGAAAAGTTCAATTTATGTAGGAAGAAAAATTTTGGTTTGGGTGAGGAAATGTAGTTCATTTCAGGCTGTGCCCTTCATATTCCTTATGATAATTTTACTGCTTTAAATATTGCTTTTAGAGAGGGGGATCCTGGAATGAATGTAGAGGGAGATGTTTCCTAGAGGCAGCTCTCTCCTTGTCACAGTAAATAAAACAAAGGCATAGTGACCATGGAAGAAAACTCAATGATTAGAAGAAAACAACTGAATCTGCCAAAATTTGGTTCTTGCAGGAAAACACAATATAACTGAGGACCATTTCGTAAGTTCAATGCTCCTGATGCTCCCAGAATTTGAGATCCCATCATCCCCTTCCAGCTAGCATGCTGTCTTTAAATCATTCTTGAAAAGAAGAGCAATCAAATAATTGAATGAAAATATCCAAGAAATAAGGATAGAAATTGAAGCTGTTGTTGTTCAGTCATTTTCCAGTTGTGTCTGACTCTTCATGATTTGGGTTTTCTTGGCAATGATATTGAAGTGGCTTTCCATTTCCTCCCCCAACACATTTTACAGATAAGAAAACTGAGGTAAATAGGGTTAAGTGACTTCCCCAGTGTCACACAACTAGTAAGTATCTGAGGCTAGATTTGAATTCAGATCTTCCTGAGTCCAGGGCTGATTCTTTCTCCACTCTTGCACCTACCTGAATTTAGGTTAGTGCTCTAGATCAAATGATCTCTAAAAAGAATATTATAGTCCTGGTTTGCTTGACTCTCAGGTAGCTGTAGCTTAACCCCTAGGGGTAAGCGATCAACCAATCAGTTGGTGGGAAGATGAGTCACATTTTACCATCCTCCCATAGTGAATTGTGTGCTTGTTTCCAAAAAAATTACAACATCACATCCCTTTCAACACTCACTTCCACAACTAGTCTTCTTTGGCTGCACTGGAGTAGTTATAGCCTAACCTTACACAGGCACCTTCAGCAACAATGCATGCAAATGTTCTCCACTACCAATACCACTCCCCCAGATTCCCACAACTTTGTCTGATAGATCAACACAAAAATAGGCTCTGGGCTCCAGGGCAGTGACAGATGAAACCCTTCCCCCCCTTACACACACATGATCACACACATGCATGTATACATGTAGTTTTCAATTTTCAGTAGGTAAAAAGTAACTAATATAAGCAGACATTTTGCCATTGTTTTTGAGTTGTTTTAAGCCACGTCTAACTCTTCACTACCCCTTTTGAGTTTTCTTGGCAAAGAGACTGGAGTGGTTTACCATTTTCTTCTCTAACTCATTTTACAGATGAGGAAACTGAGGCAAACAAGGTTAAGCAATTGCCCAGCATCACGCAGCTTGTAAGGGGTTGAATCTAGGCCATGCACTCTATAAACAGGGCCACCTAGATGCAGATGATTAAGTGTGGATTAAAACTATATCTTGTCCCCACCCCAACTCATCCTTCTGAATTTCCCTAGTTCTGTGAACAATACCACCATCCTTGTAATCTCCTAGATTCTCAACCTCCTATTCACCTCACCATTCACTGAATTAAATATATTTTCCTCAAAATTACCAGACCATGTCTTCATTCCCCTTGAGACTCCACTCTGGAATCTCCAGATTTTTTTCTACCATACCCCTTCCCAGTTACCTCCCCTTTCCTTGGTCTTTTTAGCTTCCTTTTATGTGTTTTCTTCCCCCACTAGAATGTAAATTTCTTGAGGGCAAGGAAGGGACTTTTTCCTCCTTTCTCTTTTTCTCACTTTTCCCCTTTCCCCCTTTCTCCCTTTATCTTTTTTTCTCTCCCATTCCTTCCTACTATTTCTCCTCTTTCCTTCTTCCCGTTCTCTCCTCTTTTTCCTTCCTTCCTTCCTTCCTTCCTTCCTTCCTTCCTTCCTTCCTTCCTTCCTTCCTCTCCCCCCCCCCTTTCTTCTTGTATCTGTATATAAGAAGCTTAGCACAGTGCATGGCACAGAGTAAATGCTTGATGAAGGCTTGCTGACTTGAATTTTTGACCGGGGTGTTTGTGTATAATCCAATCTACTAGATAATTATTGACTTTACTTGACTTAGCAGAATCTCTTAATTGCCAGTTTTGATGGTCTTTTCTCACTCTTCATCCTTCCTGCCTTTTTTTTTAGCATTTGACATTGCTGACCACCATCATCACCAACAAAAACACATATCCAAAACAGAGTAAATCAAACTTCATTGGATAAATTAATGAATGCATAAATAATTTTAAATTATATAGAAAGTATAAAGAAACTAGTCTTATAGTATCATAACCCCAGATCCCAAAAAGAGTGCAAAGACAATGTAATCCTAACTCATCATTTTACAGATAAGGAAACTGAGGCCTAGGGAGGTTGTGATTTGCCCGGCATCAAGATGAACCCATGTGCTCTTAACTTGAAGCCAGTATTCAAATGTCTCTTTTACATATATGTAACCATCTACTCCAACCTCAATCTCTTATACTCTTTCTCCTTATCTTATGATATGTACCACACATTTCCAGCGAAAAAGTAAACCAACAAATGTAATCAAACCACTCGAAGCCAATATTTCATATTGTATACCTTTTTTAACTGCCGTTTCTCTGGGGATCTCAAAGAAAACAAAAAATCAAGAACTCCAGTACGGTTTATCTACCACATTGCCATTATGATCCGCTGCATCTCAGATTCTACTACACTTGGTGTTGGACATAATGATTTATAGTCATAGAGCCAGCTCAGTGCTGGGGCCAAGAACTTCTGCCAAACACTTCACAACCATTTGGTTTTAATATTCCCATCACTACCAGTTGTTTCCGTTCCTTGTTATCCAAGTTGCTTTTTAGAGTTGTTAGATAATATTTTGGAGGATGCAGTGCTGCAAATTCCATTGAATAGTTATCACTCCTTTAAATAAGTTACTAAAAGTATCAAATGAGAGTAGAACGAGACATTTTTTTTCCCCAGAACACTTTAAGAAGCCTTTTCTGACCTCCCCATTCCCCCATCTACTAAATCTTTCCCTTCTAAGGTTACTTCCCATCTAACATAGGGCATCTGGTTATATCTTACTACTTCTAGTAGAATGTAAGCTCCTCAAGGGAGGAGACTTTATGTTCTTTGCCTTTGTTTCTCTTATGTCTAGCACAGGGCCTAGCATATGGTAACTGCTAAACTGAATGCATACATCCATATGTACATGTATGTGTGCATATATAAATATATGCATATGCATGAATGCAAATATATACATGTATATTTGGAAAGAGAGAACATACACATACTGCAACCCTCTCAAATTTTTCAGCAAAGTTAGTCCTACCCCCAATACTATCAGAACTCTAGACCTACAGATTTCCTTAAAATGCCCTCTACTGCACCATCAACCCTTGTTGTACCTTCAGGGTGTATACTAATACAACCATACCACCCCAGATATGCTCCACATAACTAAAAAGGAAATGGGCCAATAATGTTTCAGGAGAGAAAGGAAACAAATAAGCCCAGTGATACTCGCAACAGAATTTGAAAAGATCTTGAGGGAGGGAGACTCCGTGTGTGTTGTCTGTTTCTTTTATTAAGGATTTATGGAAGGACATGGATAAGAATCATAAAGAATCATGTGGCAGTGATGGCTTGCATTTTGCATGAGTGGAAGAATGTCTTCCTGATAAAATAAGGTTCCATTAAAAGATCAAATTATTAAAGTAAGATCACATTAGCTTTTTTTGACTACTATGTCAAATATTGATTCAAATTGAGTTTGCTATCCACTAAAGTTTTCAGGTAATTTTTATCCAAAATTTACTTTAGTAGGGAAAACAAAAATCTCATTTCATCCTTACAACAGCCGGGGGAGGTAAGTACTATAATTATCACCATTTTGTTGTTGTTCAGTCAGTTGTGTCTGACTATTTTTTTTTCTTGGCAAAGATACTGGAGGATCTGCCATTTCTTTCTCCTCATTTTACATGTGAGGAAACTGAAGCAAACAGGCTTAAGTAACTTGCCCATGGTCACAAAACTAGTAAGTGTTTCAGACAGAATTTAAACTCAGTCTTCCTGACTCCAGGCCCAGCTTTATATCTACTACACCACGTAGTTGCCCATTTTAAAGATTTGGAAGCTGACAAGTCATTTAAGTCACTTGACCATGCTGACATATCTAGTTTATTTTAAAACAGTGGTTCTTAACCTTTTTTTGTATGTGTCAGATGCCTTTGGTAGTCTGTTGAAGCCTATGGACCTCTTCTCAGAATAATATTTTAAAATTCATAGACTAAAATACATAGGATTCCAAATAAAGCCAGTTATTTTGAGACACAGTTGTGTTTTTTTTATTCAGGGACTCTAGGTTAACCCCTTCCCCTTTTTAGTGTCTTCTGGTGAATTATTTTCTATTAGAATATTAGCAAGAACACTCAAAAATATCTCACAGTCAAGTAATATAGACCTTTTAGCTAACCCTTGGTTGGGTTCTGAGATGAATTAACTTTACATCAAATTCCATTCTATGGTATATTGTATGAAATTTAAATGAAACAACATCTATGAAGTTTCTGACATAGGACTCACTCTAGGAAGTACAGGGCCTGCCTTAAAGGTGTTTATATTCTACTGGCTAAATAGCGTGCAAACTGTTAACCTCACCAAGAGCGTTAATGACTAGTAGGATTCAGAAAGCTATCCAGGAGGTGACACCTGAGATGGGCCTTGAAGGACACTTAGATTTCCAAGAGTGAAGAGACATGCTTTCCCAGCACCACAGGTAAGTTCCAGGGTGAAGGCATGGAACTGGAAGATGGAATGAAAATTTGAAGGCAGGGGCCTTGCATTATATGGATTTAAGCCTGTAATGTAATATATTTTAATGTAAAATGAAAAAGGTGGTTGTTTGCATAGTAAAAAATAATTATGGTTTTTTTTTGTCTTTTGTATATTATAAAACATTATCCCAAACAGTTTATAGAAATTACATCCCTCAAAAGTCTCCCAAAATTGACTTTGTATATAACCAAGACCATATCTTTTTATGAAGTTCATGTTTGAGATAGATTGGATCTCAGAAGCACTGTAATGGGTCACTACACATAACAATTTCTGTTTGAGCATGTTAGTATATTAATAATTTTTTTTTTACCTGATGAATTCTACTGAGAATCTTTTTCCTCTGAAATCAAAATGGCATAAAAACAAGTAAATAAATCAGCTCTCCTGAGAATAGCTTGTCTAACTTTCCCTACTTAAGTTCCTCAATTTAGAGGTAATACTTTTGTAATACAAGCCTACCATATATCTGTATCTCTATATATCCTTTCTATCTCCATCTCTATCATATCTACCTATGACTACTTTATATCTATTTATATCTATATCCTCTATCTTTTTCTCATGTCTGTCATCTATCTATCAGTCACTGTCTTAGCCTTTCAGGACTCCTGTATGTATGCCTTGTGATCTCTGTGATCACTCCTGCTTATGTAAAGTGGGCTAATAATACAATGATTTAAGATATTTTTAACTAATTTGATAGATTTGTGATCTTCTCAATTTGAGTGCTCTCTCCAGTCATGCAAATTGCAACCCACTTATACCTTCTACCCTTTTCTTAATACTCTTCCCCATATATGCCTAAAATCCCCTAAGGAAGTCCACCCAAATTTATTGAATCTTCCTCTTGATCTCTTTACAGTGGATAGATAGAGAACATAAACCTTTTATCTTTCATGCTTCCCTCTTGCTACAGGTCTGTACCAACTCCTTTCTCAGTCACCAAATCAAGTCAAATAATTTACATTTATTAAGTAACCACAATGTGGCAGGCACTGTACTGTGCACTGGGAATACAAATAAAGGTGAAATGCATGCCTTCAGGGAGTCCACCATCTAAAAGCAGAGGTGCTATGGAAATCACTGTGGGCAAACCGTATATACACAGAAGAAATTGAGTATAATCTCAGATGTTAATGTTAGAATTATGAAA
Source organism: Trichosurus vulpecula (assembly GCF_011100635.1). Classification (NCBI taxonomy): domain Eukaryota; kingdom Metazoa; phylum Chordata; class Mammalia; order Diprotodontia; family Phalangeridae; genus Trichosurus; species Trichosurus vulpecula. The sequence goes on from NC_050579.1 coordinate 215,905,840, forward strand.
GATTGGGAAAGGTCTTTTATAGAAGGTGAGAATTTAGCTGACACATGAAAGAAATCAGAGGGAAGAAACAAGGAAGGAGAGAATTCCAGACATGGAGAAAAGGCAGTGAAAGCACAGGAAAGACAGGATGGTGATGGAAAATCTCATGAAAAGAGGCCAGTGCTACTGGTCTTTTAGTATATATCTTTAAAAATCTTCTGTGCCATTCTCCTGTTTATTCTTTGTTGGTTGTGTGAGGCAGTGTACTGAGGATCTTCTTCATTGATCTTTGGATGGCCTGGATTTTTAATCCTTCACATCCTTTAGTGTTTCACAGCACAGTCATACATCAAAACCTGTAAAATATTGATATAATAATAATGATAATGATACTAACACCAATAACCTATAATAGTCAAAGTTTATATAGCCCCTACTGTGTGCCAGGAACTGTGCTAAGTGCTTTAACAAATATTATCTCATTTGATACTTAGAACAACCTTGGGAGATAGGTGCTATTACTATCCCCATCTTAAAGATATGGAAACTGACGTAAGTCAATTTAGTCATTTGCCCAGGGTCACAGATCTAATGAAACCTCTTATGAGACTGGATTTGAACTCAGATCTTCCTGACTCAAGGCACAGCTCTCTATTCCCTATGCTACCTGGCTATTATAAAGGTGAGACTTTATTTTATGGAGAAGTCTAGGGTTATGAAAAGCATATATTGGATTATTAATAAAGGGTGGCCAAGAGAAAATATTTTCTAATCCGAATACCTAGGCTAGCCTTCTGGGAAGGATGGGGGTGGGGAGACTGAGGCAGCAGTGAGGCAGTGAGTGCCTGATTAGTCCAGTACATAAAAGGGACTCTAAGAAGTGTGTGTTGGGGTTTTCTGTCAGGAAAGTTCAGCAGTAGCGGTAACAATCAGCCAATAAAAATACATTCATTAAGTACCTACTATGTACTAAGCACCGTGATTGGAGCTTAGAGATGCAAGTAAAAAGAATGAAACAGTATTTCCTCAGAAGGATAGCACAGGGTCAAAATACTGTAAAAGAAAATCATATATGAAACACCTGTATTTCCAGACTGCTGCTTCCATTATAGATTATCTATCTCTATCTCTATTATAAGTTCCCTTCCTTCTTTTTTTCCTTTCTTTCCTCACTCCCTCCTTCTTTCCTTCCTTACTTTCTCTTTTCCTTCTTTCTTTCCTTCCTCCATCCATCCCTCCCTCCCTCCCTCCTTCAATTCCTTTCTTCCTTCTCTCCCTCTGTCCACATGGGGAATCATACCTTTATATGGGGGTGCTCTACCCAAAGGAATGTAAATTTTGATTCCTGAACCTTGCAAGATACCTTGGAGTTTGGAGGCTAGATTTTTTTTCTCTTCCTTATTTATTTATACTATTGCTAAAAAAAAACTGGGATAATTAACTCTTTTGTGCCGTGTAGTTTCATTTATGATTTCATGAAATAGAACTCTGGAAAACCAAACTTTGTTAAAGCCCACTGGGATTCAAAGGGAGCTACTTGAAAATGCCTTAAACCCAAATCACTCTGGCTTTCACTGATTGGCCAATAATAGGTCCCAGCCCAAGCCTCGCTTTGTCATTATTTGGGTTTTATTGGCTCAGTGTGAGTGTAAATAGGAATTTTTTCAGTTCTGGCCAGAAACCCTAAAGATTTTCCCCTCCTAGTTTGATTTTTTTTTGAGTAGGGAAACTAGGCCATCATTTGTCTCATTTCTTACATAGCCTTAAATAACTGAATGGGTGTTGACTCAGGCAAACAGATCTGGGAAAGACCTTAACTTTGAAAGGCCAAGGTCTCCCACTACTTCTGGAATCATTTATAGTCATCCTCACCTGTCTTACCACTGGACTCAGATGACCCTGGAGGAGAGCATAAGGTTGATGACTTTGCACAGCCTAGCCTCACTGACCAATCCAATTTGCTTTCAAGTCAAGACATCACTCTCCTGATGTTATTGTCCCTCTTTGAGAACAAAGGACAATCAATGACAATGAGTCCCATTACAAGTTATCTGTTTCTTTCTCCGCCTCTGTCTCTGCCTCTTTTTCTGTCTCCCTGCTACTGTCTCTGTCTCTCTTTGACTCTGCATCTGTCTTTATCTGTCTCTTGTCATTCATTCTATCTCTGTCCCTGTCTCCTCTCTCAATCTGAATATATATGCATTCGCTAATGTTGCTGAAACAAATACTACTGCAGTATTTTGCTCATTGGTTCCATCGTAACTCCACCTTCAGCTTTTGCTGAGGGAAACACTTATCTCTCCTTTTGAGATGACTGCCTTTCTTCAATTGTTGAAACTACATAGAAAGTTTAATACCAACTTCAAGTTAACATAGAGCCTTGAATTAGTAACTAAGTGAATGAAACTTCTATAATCCACCTACTTTGCAGCTAAAACAGGATGGATATCTTTCTTACCCCTTATTGCTTCTTCTCCCTATTTGGAAGGTAAATAAAAAGTGACTGGACAGGTAAGCAGTTCTAGGTCTAGAAGAAGGAGGTAAGGTAGTATGGAGAGGGTTTGGATGGCGTGCCAAACTTGTCTGCTGTTTTGACTTGTTCTGTTTTGAATTTCTCAGCTCTGGTCCCAGTCTGTTCATCTCTCTCTTCTCTCACATCACATTCTCTAGGTCTAGGTGTTCCTCATTTGGAGAATGATTGAAAAAAATTGTAGTGTATGAATGTAATGGATTACTATCCTGTATTAAAGAATGACTTTTTCATGAATCACAGATTCTTCTGATAAAATGTTATAAAGACCATCTGATGGGAACCCAGCAGCAGTCATAGAAAATGGTTTGTATCTGTGACACTGTGTACAAAGAACTCTTCTGTAGTTCCTTACTGCAGAGATCCACAAGCCAATTGACATTTCAAAATGACTGAACAAAGTGTGCTGTCAGGCTCTGGGTGAAGTCTATAGAATGTACTGAGGAGGGAGAAGCCTCCTACTTGCTCAGGTCACCATTTTGATTTTGAGCATGTATTCCAACAGGAAGGTCTAGACATGATTTTGAATTCTCCCTGAACCTTACAGCTGGGAAGCCAAGAAGCATTTCCCAGTAAAGACAAGATAGAATGGAATGCAGTGAGGTTTTACTCCAGTGTTATTTCCACTCCATCATTCTGACATCTGGAAAAATTTAATGCAGAATTTGAGCTGTATATATTTACAGTAAAATGCAGATGCTGATGTATTCATTATACTATCTTCACACGAAAGCAAAGGCATCAGCTGATAGGTTAAGCCTGCATAGATAAACTGAAGATAGTCTAATAATACTACTTAAAATTCCCTTCTTCCCCCAAATCCAAGAGTTAGAAATTTAGCAGAATTAATATCCTCTCCCCCTGGGACATTCTTAAAAATTCAATTTCTAATATCTGGGAAAATCTTAAAAAGGATCTTCAAAGGAACTGTATTGGCTCACAAGGCAATAGACAGGTTTCAAGGAAACAATAAAATACTTAAATATTTTGTTCTATGTAAGAAGAATTAAATGAATAATAGAAATTCATTAAATGAAATTCTCTATCCTTATGTATTAGGGGAGGAAAACATTAAAAAATCTGTAACAAGAAAATACTGTAGAAAGATTTAACTTTTTTTTCTGTTATTAGCTTAAAAAAACATTTCACAATTTACTCTTAATTAAGGGCATCATACTTCATTTAAAATGTTATTATGCATTCAGTCTGGAAAATCCCTGTTGAACATATTCAGTGTAAGTATGATATTTTAATGCATTACTTAGTTGACACTTTTACATGCTTCGATAATAATTTACATTTAGGTATTGACAATGGGAATATTAGAGTGTCTACTCAAACCAATTCCTCATCCCTCTAAGGAAACATTTATGGTAATCTAGTTTTTTATATAAGGAAATATTTATAATCTTTCAATTCAAAAAAGTCATTTCTAATTACTCCTAATTGCTCTTTCTTATGTATAGTTTGAAATTATTTTTTCTCTTTTATGTTTATATCTGTGACATATTTGTGCACTTGAAAAACTCCTAGCTGTTTTTAGTCTGTTTTTATTTTCCTTACAGTGAGCATATAAAAATTCTTTAGGGATCATTTTTTTCCTTTTTCTTAATTATTTCTATTTCCTGTGGAATTTCTCAAATTAGTTTCTTATACAAAATAATAAAACATTCACAACTGGGTCTCTAAAAAGTTATTTCAGCCAAAGATATATATATATATGTATGTATTGGATCTTAGTTGACTTGGAAGCTTCATAAGATCGTAGGTTTATAGATTTAAAGTGAAATGGGGCCTTATAGACCTTCTAGTAGAATCCCTTGATTTCACAGATGAGGAAGCTGAGGTACAGAGTGGTTAAGTGGCTTATTTTCATCAGATTCATAGTTAGTACATTGTGCATTATTACCTCTTGGGCAGCTGGGTGATGCAGTGGATAGAGCACCAAGCCTGGAGTCAGGAAGTCCTGAAATAAAATCTGGTCTAAAACATTTACTACCTGTGTGACCCTGGGCAAGTCACTTAACCCCATCGCCCTAAGTTTTCTCATCTTTAAAATGAGCTGGAGAAGGAAATGGGAAACTACTCCAGTATCTTTGCCAAGAAAATGACAATTGGGATCACAAAGAGTTAGACATGACTGACACAACTGAGCAACAGCAACAACCATAATTGTCACCTCTATGAAGCTCTTGTGGTCTTCCTTTAATAGGTGGAGGCCTTGAAGAGAAAGTATATAAGAGAAATGAATATTTGTAATAGTAGAGTAGAGAGAAATCCAGGCCTGATGTCAGGAAAACATTAATTCAAATTTGGCCTCAGACACTTCGTGACCCTGGGCAAAGGAGATAATAATTATAAAGTTCTTAGTATAGTGCCTGACATATTTTAAGTGCTAAAGAATGTTAGTAGCTATTATCATTATTATTATTATCTGGATTTTTAATGATTATTTTGTATTCTTTGGCCTAAAAATTCATTTAAAAGTATTAAAGTTATTTTTTTTAAATGTCTGTCTTTTGGTTATAATTAGAAAAAATATATATGTAAACAGTGTTTGGAATGTTTACAACATTTTATATCTCTATTCATTCCAGGAAAATACATTAAAGACAGGACACTGTCCCAGGCCCTGGGAAAATACAAAGCTGTGGCCTCAGAACTCAAAAGGCTTACAGTACAAATGTGTACTCCCCTAAAGTTTAATAATAATTGTGATGTGATAACATGCATTACATGTTATTGCATGTGATAACACACAAAAGGAGAAAACAATGAGTTAAAAGGAAAGAACCAGAGTTCTCTAGGTGGATGTAAGAAGGGTTCATGACTGAAGAAGCTTTAAAAGAGTTAGACCTTGGAAGAAGGAGTGAAATGGTATAAAAACATTATTAGACAAACAGTAAAAAGACCTTTTAAAAAATCCCAGATCTACAATTACTTTTGGGAAGTCATTTAAACTCTCTAAGCCTCATTTCCTCATTTTTAAATGAATGGGTGGGAGTAGATGAGCATCTAGGTGACACAATGGATAGAGCATTGGACTTGGGATCAAAAAGACTTGAGTTCAAATCCAGCCTCAGACACCAGTTTTGTGACCGAGAGCAAGTTACTTAATCTCTGTTTGCCTCATTTTTTTCAACTGCAAAATAGGGATAACAATAATAGTACCAATCTCCAAGTGTTGTTGTGAGAATTAACTGAGGTTTTTTTTTTAATTAATTTAGTTATTTTTAGTTTTCAACATTTATTTCCATAAGATTTTGAGTTCCAGATTTTCCCCCATCTTTCCCCTCCCCTCACCCCAAGGTGACATGCATTATGATTACCCCTTCCCCTAGTCTGCCCTTCCTTCTATCAATACCCCTCCCTTATCCCCTTACTCTCTTGTAAGGCAAGATAGATTTCTATACCCCATTGCCTGTATATCTTATTTCCCAGTTGCATGTAAAAACAATTTTTAACATTTGTTTTTAAAATTCTCTCCTTTCTTCCTTCCCCACCCACTCTCATTGAGAAAGCAAGCAATTCAATATAGGTTGTACATGTGTAGTCACGCAAAACACTTCTATAATAGTCATGTTGTGAAAGACTAACTATATTTCCCTCCATCCTATTCCACTCCCCCATTTGTTCTATTTTTCTCATTTGACTCTGTCCCTTTTCAAAAGTGTTTGCTTCTGACTGCCCCTTCCCAATCTGTTCTACCTTCTATCAACCCACCTTCTTAACCCCTTCCTCCCTACTCTCCTGTAGAGTAAGATACCCAATTGAGTGTGTATGTTAGTACCTCCTTAAGCCAAATACTACAGAATAAGGTTGACTCATACCTTTTCACCTCCCTCTTCTTTCCCCTATTGTAACAAGTTTTTTCTGCCTTTTTATGTGAGATAATTTACCTATTCTATCTCGCCCTTTCTCCTTCTCCCCATATATTCCTCTCTCACCACTTTTTAGATAACATCCCTTCATATTCAACTCACCCTGTATCCTCTTTCTGTTTATACGCACACACACACACACACAAACACACAGCACCCACACACACACACATACACACACACACACATACACATACACATACACATACATATACACATATATATTCCTTTCAACTACCCTAATACTGAGAAAAGTCTCATGAGTTACTGAGAAAAGTCTCATGAGTTACAAATATTATCTTTCCATGTAGGAATGTAAACAGTTCAACTTCAGTAAGTCCCTTATGATTTCACTTTCCTGTTTGCCTTTTCATGCTTCTCTTGATTCTTGTATTTGAAAGTCAGATTTTCTGTTGAGCTCTCATCTTTTCATCAAGAATGCTTGAAAGTCCTCTATTTCATTGAATGTCCATATTTCCCATGAAGTATTACAGTCAGTTTTGCTGGGTAGATGACTGTTTTAATCCTGGCTCCTTTGACCTCTGGAATACATATTCAAGGCCCTTTGATCCCTTAGTGTAGAAGCTGTTGATCTTGTGTCATCTTGATTGTGTTTCCACAATACTCAAATTGTTTCTTTCTGGCAATTTGCAATATTTTCTCCTTGACCAGGGAACTCTGGAATTGGCTACAATATTTCTGGAGATTTTCCTTTTGGGATATTTTTCAAGAGGCAATTGGTAGATTCTTTCAGTTTCTATTTTACCCTTTGGTTCTAGAATATCAGGGCACTTATCCTTGATAATTTCTTAAAAGATGATGTCTAGGATCTTTTTTGTTTTTGATCAAGACTTTCAGGTAGTCCAACAATTTTTTTAAATTCTCTCTCCCGGGTCTATTTTCCAGGTCAGTCATTTTTTCCAATGAGATATTTCACATTTTCTTCTATTTTTTTCATTCTTTTTATTCTGTTTTATAATTTCTTGATATCTCATATAATCATTAGTTTCCATTTGCTCCATTCTAATTTTTTTAAGGCATTATTTTCTTTAGTGATCTTTTGGATCTCCTTTTCCATTTGGCTAATTCTGTTTTTTAAGACATTCTTCTCCTCATTGGCTTTTTAGACCTCTTTTGCCATTTGGGGTAGTCTATTTTTTAAGGTGTTATTTTCTTCAGTATTTTTGGGTCTCCTTTTAGCAAGCTGTTGACTTGTTTTTCATTATTTTATTGCATCACTTTTATTTCTCTTCCCAATTTCCCCTCTACTTCTCTTATTTGATTTTCAGACTCCTTTTTGAGCTCCTCCGTGGCCTGAGACCAATTCATATTATTTTCTTGGAGGGTTTGGATGTAAGATTTTTGACTTTGTTGTCTTCTTCTGGTTGTATGTTTTAATCTTCTTTGTCATGTAAGGATCTGTAGTCTGATTTTTTTTTTTGTTGTTTGCTCATTTTCTTAGCCACTTACTTGACTTTTGAGCTCTTCATGAAGGTATGATTCTGCATCCAGAGTGAAGGGTGTACTGTCCCTAGCCTCAGTGGTTTTGCGCAGCTGTTGTCAGAGATAATTCTAGGTACCTGTAAATTTTCACTTCTTCTAAGGTGGTATGATCAAAGGAGAGGTGTCTGTTGTTCTCCTGACCTGTATTCTGGTCTGTGAGTGATCACAAACATTCTTTTCTATCTTGGAACTGCGAGAATTCCCTCTCCACAGCCACCACAAGCTCTGCCACACCAGCACTCTTCCTCATCCCAAGAGTGCTACATAGGAATGCAACCCAGATCCAAGCAGGGCAGAGCAAGAGAATCCTGCCTCAGCACCAGCAAAGATATTCTTACAATGCCCCTCTGATCAGCTGCTCAATCCCCCCACTGTCTGTGGGCCTGGTGCTCTGGGAGCAGCCACTGCTGTTGCTGCTGCTGCCACCACGCCCTCTGCCACTTCCTCTGCCATGCCAGGACTGGGGCCAGTCTGAACTCTTTTCTCTCTCAGGTCTGACAGAGTTTTCCAACAGACCTTCTACTTTGTCCTTGGAATTTGTGGGTTGAGAAGTCAGGAAACTGAGACAGCTGCCAGTGACTCAGTCCTCTGAGGCCTGTTCCAGCCCTGTCTGTGCCAGCTGCTCCCAGCCACATGCAACAGACCCTTCCTCTTGACCTACCAGATTGTCTTGGGCTGGAGATTTTCTTCACTCTGTCATTTTGTGGGTTCTGTAGCACTACAATTTGTTTAGTCATTTTTGACAAGTATTTGGAGGGGTTTGGGAGAGAGCTCAAGCAAGTCCCTGCTTTTACTCCATCATCTTGGCTCCGCCCCATAATTGAGTTATTTTTAAAATACTTAGCTTAGTGCCTAGCACATAGTAGACGTTATATGTGCTTATTCCCTTCCCTCTCCCTTTCCCATCCCTTCTCTCAATTTTTTTTTGTGTGACTCTAGCAGTCAATGAATCTGTGAAGGAATAAAATTTGAAGAACTAGAGATGGCAAAGAAGAAGATCTAAAGCAATGAAAAAGATGTGGACTAAGGGAATTCCTAGTGGTTCTATTTTATTAGAGTGTATTATATATTGATTACAGTTCTTTGTGTGATAATCAAGTTGGAAAATCCAATTGGATCCAGAATATTAAGGTTAAGGAATATGTGACAGCATCAGCTCCTTATTTTGAGATGATGCTTATTTACCATGATATTCATCATTATTTCTTTATTATATCAAGTTGACAAATTTAGCCTAGAAAGGTTTATTTACTACTCTACAGAAGAGAATTTATGTTTGCCACCGATTAGTGCTTTGATTTCCTCCAATTCATTTCAACAGATTTAATATGGCTCCTACATGTAGGGTGCTGTGCTAAGCAATGGGGATAGAAATACAAATGTTTAAATTCATTGCCCTCAACAGGAAGCCATTTTATTGAGGGATATAACATGTAAACATGTAAATAAGTAGAAAGTAATTTCAGGAGTGAGAAGATAGTGACAGCTAGGGGGATCATTAATAGGTAGTGAAACCTGATCTAAACCAGTAAGGATGATAAGGATTCTAAGAGGTTAGTAGGGAGAGCAAGAGAGTGAGAGTGAGAGCGAGGAAGAGAAGAGAAGAGAAGAGAAGAGAAGAGAAGAGAAGAGAAGAGAAGAGAAGAGAAGAGAAGAGAAGGAAACAAGCATTTAATAAGTAGGTATTATGTGTCAGGCACTGTGCTAAGTGCTTTGCAAATGTTATCTCATTAGATCCTCACCCCAACCCTGGGAAGTAAGTGCTATGATTACCCCCATGTTAGAGATGAGGAAATGGAGGCAGACAAGTTACATAACTTGTTCAGGGTCTTTCAACCTCCAGGCCTTGCCTTCTATGCACTGTGCCATCTAGCTGCTGATAGATCAACAGGTACATACATACATGTATGCATACATACATATATACATTATAGATAAAGCCTTTATTAAATACATAGAATGTCCCAGGTACTATTGTTATTGCTGGGGATACAAATTCTATTTATTTATGTGTATATATGCAATATAAAAATCCCTGCACTCAAGGAGAGTATGTTCTAATACAAGACAAAAATAAAGTGGATCTGGGTTTGGAAGTGGAGAGGGAGGATGTTATTCTTGGAGTGGTATATAGCAGAGATACCAGAAGGTGGAATGTAGGATTGGTTATGGGCCTGACATCCCAGGGACAGAGTGCAAGTTTCCAGTTTGAGAGAGATGAGCATGATAGTGAGGGTGTAGGAAGCATAGTATAGAAATGACTGAATCCTAGGATTCAACAACTATTATGTTCCTATCATGTGTTATGCAGTGTTGTAGGTACTAGTAAAATAAAAACAAAAACAGAACAGTTCATGCCATTAAGGAGCTTATGTTCTAATGAGAAGAAACTATGAATATGTAGAAAATTGTATAAAAAGAATGGGAGCAGAAGGGGTTGCTAATATATGGGAGAATCAGGATCGTCTTCCTCTTGAGATCCATAAGAACCTAAGGATTCTGTAAGGTTGAGGGGATGAGTAAGTATATTCCAGGCATGTGGTACAGATAGTACAAAGATGAAGAGATAGAAGAGAGAATTTTGCATACAAGGAGTACTGATCAGGCTAGTTTATTTGGAACATGGTAGATTTAGATCTTGAACAAGCTTTCAGGTTATCAAGGCCAATTGTCATTTTTCAGAAGAGGAATTGGAAGCCCAGGGAATTTTGAATGACTTGCTCATGGTCCCCCTGAGTGTCAGAATTCGAAGACCCAAGTACTCTCATTGCAGAGAAGCATTTTTTTTTCCAAAGGAAGGATGCATGGGAATATGTTCCATGCATTGTGGTAGCCAACATGGAGACAGAGATACAGGATATGAAATACCAACTTTGAAAAATAACTAGTAGGCCAATTTGATTGGTATGTGGAATGTATGAAGGGAAGTAAAATTAAATGTTTGAAAAAACAGATGAGAGACATAATATTGAGGGATTTAAATGTCCATCTGAGGAATTTTTATTTTTTCTCTGAATCAATAGGGAACTTGCTCAAGGTTTTAGAGCAGGAGGATCACTTAAGAAGCTTATTTTGGGAGCTGTGTGGAGAAAGTTTTAGAACTGAAAAGAATGTGTCAGACAAATAAATTAGGAGATTATTCCAATAGTTTAGTCAAGTGATGAAGTGAATCTCAGCTACAATAGTGACTGTGGCCTTGTGAGTGGAGAGGAGATAGATGTAAGTGATGTTGGGGAAGTAAAAGCAAGGCTTGGCATTTGGATGTGGGAAAGTGAGAGATGAGGTGAGGGAAAGAGAACAGTCAAAGATGACTAATGATATGAATTTAGATGAGTAGAAGAAATGTTCTCAACAGAAACAGGAAGTTTGGGGGAGGTTCACACTTAGAAAAAGGATCACTTTAATATAGCCCTGTTGTGCTGAAAAAAGTGAGTGAGATCCGGATATAAATTTTGATGTGCATTTATTCAAGCACGCGACTGTTTGGAGTAAAGACTCAAATCGAACAGCCCTGAGCAGGGGTAGGGTCAGGTTATTTAAAGGGAAAAAACACAAACTGATTTCCATGGAGATGGGAACACAAACAATGGGACAAACTGGGACAGGATTATTTCCGTGGAGATATGAACACAAACAGTGGGGTAAGCTGGGGTAAGATGGGGGGTAAACTGGGGGGCAGGGCACAACAACTGAAATTCTGCAATTTAAATTATAGGTATATTTATCTAAATTGCAGATAAGAGTAATACTACAGTTAATATGTATTACATTATATATAACTATATATATGTATATACAGGGAGAGAAAGACACAGAGAGAGAGAAAGAGCGAGAGAGAGAGAGAGAGACAGAGAGAGAGAGACAGAGACAGAGAGAGAGATAGAGAGAGAGAGAGAGAGAGAGAGAGAGAGAGAGAGAGAGAGAGAAGGAGAGAGAGAGCATGCAAATAATATAATGATATGTATACCAGCCTGGATTTTTGAGCATGCCCAGTTGGTCTAACATGGAGACTGGAAGGGGATAACTGAGTTATAAATAAATATGTTCATGAAATACTTTAAAATGACAACAAAAAAATTCTAAAGAAGATTCTAGTTTAGAACAAGCATTTAAGGATGAGCACACCAATCACAATTTGCTACTTTTCTTACTAGACTTCCATTGTTGTTAATTAGAATTTAATTTAGTCTTACCCTTTCACATGGAAAGTTCACTTCAGTCTTGTCTAACAGAGTCAGTGACCCCATTTAGGATTTTCTTGATAGAAATACAGAAGCAGTTTGCCATTTTCTTCTCCAGCTCATTTTACAGATGAGGAAACTGAGGCAAATGGGTTTAAGTGACTCCCCTCGGGTCACACAGATAGTAAGTGTCTGGAATCAGATTTGAACTCAACAAGCTGAGTCTTACTGATTCCAGGCCCAGCATTCTATCCAATGTGTGACCTATCTGCTTCTTCATATGAAAGAACTGAAATTAATCCTGGCTTCTCAAATAAAGTAGTAACAGTATAATGGAAAGATAACTGTACTTAAAGCCAAGATGACTTAGGTTCAAATCTTGTATCTAATTTATACTAACTGATGACCCTAGGTAAATCATTTCTTAGGATATAAAGTGAAAAAAAGTGCTAGCATGAATTGGTAGAAGGAGTTCCCTATGAAATCACAGGGCCAGTCTCCATCAGTATTAATAAACTTTTATGTATTTGCATGTGTTACCTCAAATAGCCTCTTGATTTTGTCATATTTTTCTTCTATTTGCCACTATCTCATTAAATTTCTTAGTATGTGCAATATGAGATAAATTTTCCTTTGTACCAGGTCTGAAATGTCATGATAAAATTTATTCAACGTAAACCATGGGACCCTATTCAAGAGTATTTATTTCTAAAGTATCAATCATCTCAGGAGCTCATACATTTTTACTGATAAAGATACAGGATCCAGAACAGGGCAAGAAGGTTATGAAATGATTATTTCTCCTTCACATGACCACACACACACACACACACACACACACACAGGGGGTGGGGGAATGAGTTTGTTTTGATTATGGAAATACAGAAGTTTATTCAGCTAGAAAATATTACTTTTAAAGAAAAATTTAAAACTCTTCAACAAAATAAAGTTTTAAAAAGTCCTTAGTTGCCAGGTATATGGAACTATGTTCGAAAACATAGTGGCACGAAACATAGCATTATGCTTATGACATATATTCTAGTGACTAAAATTGTCTCCATTCTAATAACAAAAATCTGTAGTTGGGAACATATTGATGGATGTGAAAAGATTTTATTACTTCAATTTTTGGATGTCTTCTTTACTATTTTATTTTCCCCCAGTTACATGTAAAAACTATTTTTAACATTTTTTTTAAAAACAAACTTTGAGTTCTAAACTCTCTCTCTTCCTCCCTTCCCACACATCCTCACTGAGAAGACAAGCAATAGGTTATACACGTGTAGTCATGCAAAACATTTTCATATTAATCATGTTGTGAAATAAAACCTAGACTGCACCCTCCGACAAATCAAGTAAAATGAAAAAAAAGTATGCCTCAATCTATTTTCATACACCATCAGTTCTTTCTTTTGGCATGGATAACATTTTTTGTCATAAGTCCTTCAGAGCTGTCTTGAATAATTGTATTGCTGAGAATAGCTAAGTCATTCACAGCTGATTATCTTATAATATTGCTTTTACTTCATATATAGTATATTTCACTTTATTTCCATTCATGTAGGTCTTTTCTGAGAACATCCTACTCATCATTTCTTATAGCCCAATAATATTCCATGATAATCACGTACTACAGTTTATTCAGCTATTCCCCACTTGATGGGTATCCTCTTACTTTTAAATTCTTTGCCCCCAGAAAAGAGTTGCTATACATAGTTTTGAACATATAGGTCCTTTTCCTTTTTTGTTTTTTAGGATATAGACCCAGTAGTCATATTAGTAGTTCAAAGAATATGAATGGTTTATGCATTACAATTTTGTTTTTTCCCACATCCCCTCCAACACTTGTCATTTTCTTTTTCTGTCTTATGAGTCAATCTAAGAGGTATAAGGTAGACCTAAGAAATGTTTCAATTTGCATTTGTGCAATCTATACTGAGTTAGTGTATATATATATATATATATATATACACATACACACATACACACATATGTATATATATACATGTATATGTATGTATATATATACATATATATACACACACACACATATATATTTTAAATATGGCAATAGTTAGCTTTGATTACTCCATCTGAAAAGTGTGCATATCTTTTGTTCATTTATCAATTGGAGAATAGCTCTTATTTTTTATAAATTTGCCTCAGTTCTCTATATACTTGAGAAATGAGGCCTTTATCAGAGAAACTTGATTCAATTTTTTTCATGGTTATGATTGTTAAATGTATTTCCCTCCAATCTATCCCACCACCTGCCGTTTATTCTATTCTCTATGTCCTTTTACCCTGTCTCTCCTCAAAAGTGTTTTGCTTTTGACTATTGCCTCCCCTATTCTATATTCACTTCTATGAGCAGTCCCACCTTCTCTTAGCCCTTACCTCTCCTACTTTCCTGTAGATTTGTATAGCCAATTGAATGTGTATACTATTCCCTCTTTGAGTCGGTTCTCATGAGAGGAAGGTTCACTCACTGCCTTTTATTTCCCCCCTCTTCCCTTCCACTGTAAAAGCTCTCTCTCCCAGTACATTCCTCTCTCACCCTGCATTTGGGATTCAAACATTGCTGTGAGGTAGGTATCACAAGTATTATCACCTACCTTTCTAGGTGAGAACAATAAGGTTCATGTGAAGTGTACATGTACATGGTCACACAGCTAATACATCACTGATGGGATTCACAACCAACTGTTCATGACTCCACATCCAGCTATCTATCTACTCCATTACTTAGAGGTACAGAAAACAGCATTAGCCACTTATTGCAAGTGCACCTAACTCAGGGAAAAAGGTTTTGAACATATCTTGTGAAACAAGATTTGACAGGGCATAATTATTGATTGGATGTGAGGGTCAAGGAGAAGGGAAAGATAAAGATTACTAAGTTTGAGATCTGATTGGAATCACAATATCAAAAATCACAAGTAAGGGAATCAAACTGCAAGGGAACATATTATCTAATCCCTATCCAAATAAAAATAATACATGCAATATCCCTAATAAGTGATCATTGTCTGGCTAAAGACTTCACATAATAGAACTCACTGTCCCAAGAGCCATCCCATTCAATTCAAGGATAGTTTGGTTGTTAGAATACTTGCTGAGCTAAATTTTCTTCCTCCTTACTTACCCATGCATTCTGGGACCAAGAGGAAGAATATCTTACCCCTCCTTTTCTTTTTAACTAGCTGAAGATATGAATCAGTCTATCTTTATATTGCTGGCCATTATCTTGTCCCTCTCTTCTGCAAACTCAAGGGGAGCTTAAATATTTTAAAAATAAAAATTCTCATTGCCCAAAGAAACATATATTCATATATTCTCCAGTTCTCTAATTCCCTTTAGCCCTTTGCCCTCTTCCTGAATACCCCGCCCCAACTCAGTTGTTACCCCATATGGAAGTGGACAAATAAATCATTATACTCAAAATAGCTAAGAACATTTGGCAAATGTCTCACTAAGTCTCTTGTCACTTTTCTTTTAGAACTTGAGGTAGTAATAATTATATCTTAACATTTTTGAAATGTACTCATATGATTTTTGAAATTAAGTAGATTTTGCTGTATATACAGTGGAATTCATGTCTTTAAACTCAATATCTTGCAAAATTACTTTAAACAAATTGGAAATATTGTTACTTTCTTCTTAGCATCCCATAATGCAGTGCAATTGTCAAAACATTAAAGGCTTAGATTTTAAATTCCTGCATAATGGTTCTATTTCTTAATGGCATCTGTTTGGAAATATTTTAATGAGTTATACAAGTTAAATTTGTGAAAATAGATACAAGATGATGAATATCAAGGAAATTTTTGACAAATAGCTGACAAAGTATGCTCTCCTAAGTATGCATGTAAAATAGGTTTTGAATATGTATGTAATTTCCAATTATCATACTCCCAAATCAGATATTCTTTGTGATGCTGACAAATGATATAGAGATAAAACAATAAAAGGCAGTCAATTGGCCTTTGGGTTTTGTAAATCAAACAATCAAAAAGCATTTATTAAAACAAAAAAAAAAAACTCTTATGTGCTAGGCTTTGTGCTAGACATTGAGGATATAGCAAATGAAACAGCTCCTTCCCTCAAGGAATTTAGGAGGGTGATGAAAATATGCATACATTATTATGTACAAAATACATATAATACAGTAGGAGTAGGAGGAAGACAGTGATGGTAGCTGGGGTTGGGGAGGAGAATCAGGAAAGGACTCCAAGACTCATATAGAGTATTGGGCTTGAATTTTGAAAAAATAAAGCAGCAAAAGAGCCCTAGATTAGTGCTTCTTTGGAAAGGACTTTTTTTTCTTTTCATATGTATTTAAATTTGTAAAATCTTCAGGGCAGGGTGTCTTTGAAAAAAAAATACACTTTATTGAGTCCTTTTTTCTTAATGTCAGGTAACTCCCCCTGTTCTTCTCCTTTTTCCAAGGAAGGATGGACAGCTTAAAATGATAAATGGAATCAGAATACTAGAAGAAACATTTGGAAAAGTAAATTGAAAATGAAGGTAAAAAATGGACAAAAATGAAAAGATTTAAAACACATAAATGGAAAGAGAATACAAAACTTAACTAAAACTATTAAAAATTAGAATAGACCAAGTGGAAGATAATGACTCATTAAGACATAATATTAAAACAAAATCAAAAGCCTAAAAAATTATGTGTGTGTGTGTAGGTATATATAGTATCTCATATCAAATATAATTTCCCTGGAAAATAGATCAAGGAGAAAAAAGGTAGTAGCCATGAAAATTCTTAAAGGCCATAAGCAAAAGATGAAGAAAAAAAGAAGAACATAAACATCATATTTCAAAAAAAAAAGCATAAGAGAAAACTGCCCACATCTCTTAGAATACAAGGGCAAAATGCAAAGAATCCACTTTTCACCTTCTGAAAGAAATCTCAACCCCCCACCCCCCCCCCAAAAAAAGCACTCAGAACATTTTTGACAAATTCCAAAGCTACTAAGTAGAAAATAAAGATATTGCAAATTCTAGAAAGAA
This sequence comes from Trichosurus vulpecula, assembly GCF_011100635.1. Classification (NCBI taxonomy): domain Eukaryota; kingdom Metazoa; phylum Chordata; class Mammalia; order Diprotodontia; family Phalangeridae; genus Trichosurus; species Trichosurus vulpecula. Next base: position 215,922,939 of record NC_050579.1, read on the forward strand.
AAAAATACATGCAATGAGGATCTACAATGAGATCACTTGAAATTTAGCACCCACACAAGGTAGATCCAAGATGGTGGAGTAAAGGCAGTAAACAAGCCCAAATCTCCCAAAATTCTCCTCCAAACAACTTTAAAATAATGCCTCAAATCAAATTTTTGAAAAGCAGAGCCAATTAGGGTCAAAGTGAGAAACTTTTCTAACCAAAGAAAACACAAGAGGTTGTCAGGATAGTTCTGTGATACTGGAGTGGAAGCTGCCCAGAGTGCACACAGAGGTAGCACTAGTATCAGGAATTAGAGGCAGCTACAACAGCAGCAGAAGCTTCAGGAGCTCTCAGCCCAGAGACAGTAAAAGGGTCAGATAACAAAGAGATTACATGGGATTCTTTTCTGTCATGGGGTGCAGCTGCCACTGATTGACAAGTCTATTGTCCATACACCATTCTACATCTCATTTCTGGGGCAGAGAAGAGCACTTGTGTTCAGTCATGCGGGAGCACAATCCTTGGTCTTAAGGCAAAGAAGAATAGCAGTGCTCTTGCACTGCAAAAGAGCAGGGGACATTCCTGGGTAAAGAATAGACAACAGACCAGATGATGCCACCTTGGATGCACTGCAGACTTCCAGAACTAGTTCTGAAAAATAGCAACAGCAAAAAGGAACCAAACAAGAAACAAAACAAAAAATAAAACAAACAAAATTCCTGAAGCATGGGACAGTGATTCCCCACCCACAGATAAGCAGAGCCTGTCTTTAACATAAAGTTAAAAGTCTAGAAATAGACTGGAAAAAATGAGCAAACAAACAACAAAAAAGTGTACCATAAAAAGTTACTATGGTAGAAGGGAAAATCAAGACAAATTCAGAAGAAGACAACATGTGAAAACAGCTACATCAAAAACCTCAAAGAAAAATGCTAATTGGACACAAGCCCAAGCAGAATTCCTGAAATAGTTGTAGAGAGAGATGAAAGATAGGGGAAAAATTGGGACAAGAAATGAGGGTGGGGCAGCTAGCTGGTGGAGTGGATAGAGCAATGGCTTTATTAAGTCAGGAGGACTTAAATTCAAATATGGCCTCAGATACTTGATATTTATTAGTTGTGTGACCCTGGATAGGTCACTTGACTCCAATTGATTTGTTAAAAAAAAAAGAACATAAATGAGAGTGGGGTAGGACAGTTGTAAAGAGGGAATAAACATGTAGGTAGACAAGGCACAAACAATACTGAAAAAAATACACCTTAAAAACCAAAATTGGCCAAATGGAAAAAAGTGGTACAAAAAGTAAATGAAATAGAGTTTGGCTTTCAAGCATTCTTGATGAAAAGGCCAGAACTAAATAGAAAATCTGACTTTCAAATATAAGACTCAAGAGAAACATAAAAGGGAAACAGGAGAGGGGAATCATAAGGGGCTTAATAAAGTTAAACTGTTCACATTCCTGAATGGGAAGATGATACTTGTAACTCAAAAGAACTTTCTCATTATTATGGCAGTTAGAAGGAGTATACATAGATGGAAGGCATAGGTGTTAGTTGAATATGAAGGAATAATATCTAAAAAAAAATTTAACACTGAGAGAGGAATGTACTAGGAGAAAGGAAACAGCAGAAGTAAAATGGGTTAAATTATGTGACATAAAAGAGGAAAGAAAAAGATTTTATAGGGGAGGGGAAAAGGGGAGAGATTATGCACAGTAAGTGAACCTTACTCTCATTAGAATTGGCTCAGAGAGCAAATAACATACACACTCAATTGGGTTTAGAAATCTATGATACCCTGCAGGAAAGTAGGAGTGGAAATGGATAAGAGAATATGGAGATGCTCATAGAAGGGAGTATAGAAAGGAGAGGCAATAGTCAGAAGCAAAACAGTTTTGAAGAGGAACAGGGTGAAAGAAGAGAGAGAATAAAACAAACGAGGGTGGTGGGATAGAATGGAGGGAAATGCAGTTAGCAATAGTAACTGTGAAAAAAAAAGAAGCAAGTTGTTCTGATAAAGGTCTCATTTCTCATACGTATAGATAACTGAGTTAAATTTATAAAAATAAAAACCATTCCCTAATTGATAAATGATCAAAAGATATGAACAGTTTTCAGAAGAAGTAAGCTATATATTGCCATATTAAAAAAAATACTCTTACTATTGACTGAAGAAATACAAATTAAAGCAATTCTGAGGCACTACCTCATACCTATTAGATTGGCTAATAGGACAGAAATGGAAAATGGCAGGTGTTGGAGGGGATGCAGGAAAAATGAGACCTTAATGTACTGTTGGTGGAGTTGTGAACTGATTCAACCATTTTGTAGAGCATTTTGGAGCTATGTCCAAATGGGTATAAAACCATGCATACCCTGTGACTTAACAACACTATTAGGGCTACATCCCAAAAGAGATTTAAAAAAGAGGTAAAGAACTTAGATGTAAAAAAAAAATGTTTATTGGAGCTCTTTTCTGAGGGCAAAGAATTGGAAATTGAGTGGATACCCATCAATTGAGGAATGACTAAATAAATTGTAGTACGTGATTATGACAGAATTCTCTTGTGCTAAAAGAAATAATGAATAAGATACTCTCAGAAAAATCTGAAAAGACCTGTATGAATTGATGCAAAGTGAAATGTACTATGTACAAAATAACAACAGTATCATAAAATGTTCAGCTGTGAATGACTTAGCTATTCTCAGCAATATAATGATTCAAGACAACTCTGAAGGACTTATGATGAAAATTGCTGCCCATTCCCAGAGAAGAGCTGGTAGTCTCTTAATAAACACTGAAACATACTTTTTTTACTTTAGCTTTCTTGAAGTTTTGGGTTTTCTTTTGGGGGGGGTCTATATTTTCTTTCACAACATGACTAATATGGAAATGTTTTGCATGACTGCACATGTATAACCTATATTGATTTTCTTGCTTCCTCAATGAGAGCAGTGGGGAGGGAGGAAGGGAGAGAATGTGGAACTCTAAATTTCTTAAATGAATGTTAAAAATTGTTTTGCATGTAACTGGGAAAAATAAAATAAATAAAAAAGACAAAAAAGGTCTAAAAGAAAAAAGAATCTACTGATCACCTCCTGAAATAGATGTCAAAATGAAAACTGCCAGGAACATTATAGCCAAATTCCAGAGCTCCCAGGTTGAGGAGAAAATATTGCAAGCAGCTAGGAAAATATATATATATATATATATATATATATATATATATATATATATATATATATTGGAGCCACAACCTTCCGTCAAGATTACACAAGATTTAGCAGCTTTCCACATAAATGGTCAGAGGCCTTGGAATATGATATTTTGGAAGGCAAAGGAGCTAGGATTCTAATGAAGGATCATCTATCTATCCAGCAAAACTTGTGGATAATGGTATTTGATGAAATAGAAAACTTTCATGCATTTCTGATGAAAAGATCAGAGCTGAATAGAAAACTTGACTTTCAAATACAAGACTCATGATAAGCATAAAAAATAAACATGAAAGGGAAATCACAGGGGACTTATATTTAATATAACTGTTTACATTCCTGTATGAGAAGATGATACCTGTACCTCCTAACAACTTTATTATCATTAATGGCCTGTGTAGATAGAGGGCATGTATTCAAGTCAATTATGTTGGAATGTTCTCCAAAAGTTAAAATAGAAAATGAAAATGAGAAAAAAGGATGGTTTCACAAAAAATGGAAGACATATAAATTGATGCAAAATGAAGTGGAAAGATGATTGTCTGCAGTAACAGCATGTTGATGATCAACTGTGAAAGACTTGGCTACTCTGTGCAATACAATAATCCAAGAAAAATCCAAGGGACTCATAATGAAAAAATGCTGTCTAGTTCCAGAATGAGAACTGATGAAATCGGTACCAATTGAAGTATAACTTTCTCACTTTATTTTATTTTGCTTTTTGTGATATAGCTAATATGGAAATATATTTTACATGATTTCACTTGTATAATTGATGTAATTTTGTTTGCCTTCTCAGTGAACAATACAGGGTTGGGCAGGAGGGAGAGAATTTGGAATTCAAAATTTCAAGAGAAAGGACTGTTAAATTTTTTAAAATGTAATTGGGAAATAGTTAAAAAAATAAATAAAATACTAAAACATAGGAAAAATCATAATTCTTGTTGATTTAAAGTAGTCTTAGCCTGAGGTTTTAAAAGTTTTCATCAGAGTGGTTATAATATAAAAGAAGAGAGACATACACAATACCTTTTTTTAAAAAAATAATAAAAAGACAGGATATTATAAATGATTGGATATAATTATAAAATGAGAGAAAATGAGAAATTTAGTATGATACATTGTGATCCTGGGTTTCTGGGAAGATAACTGTTCCCTGGGCAATACTGGGGAAGACCAGAAGGAGGCAAGTATTGGGGAAAAGATAATGGGTTCAGTTTTAGACATGTTGAGTTTAAGCTGTCTATGGAACATCCAATTTGAGATGTCTGAAAAAGTATTTGGAGATGCAAACCCAGAGATCAAGAAAGAAGATAGGGCTGGATAAATCAATGTGAGATTCAGCATCATGGAAATAAAAGTTTAAATGATGGGAGCTGATGATATTACCAAATGAAATAGTATAGAGAGGAAAAAAGAAGGCCCAGGATGTAGTTTGGGGGCCCTTTACTCTTAGTGGGCTTGGTGTGGGTGGTAAAACAGATAGAAAAGGTCTGGTCAAACAGATAGGAAAAAAAAGCAGGAGATGCTGGTGTCAGGAAAAGCTATAGAGAAGAAAGGATTAAGGCAAAGAGGGTGATTGAAGTATTAAGGCTACAGTGGGGTGAAGAATTATGAGAATTGAGAGGAGTCCATTAGATTTGTCAACTATGAGATTAGTATCTTTGGAGAAAGAAGTTTTAGTTGAACGATGAGGTCAGAAGTTAATCTGCAAAATGTTAAGAAGACAGCGAGAACAAAAGTAATGATTACTCTCAGTTTTAAATACATGCTTTGGATAATAAAAAGAGGCCTTTAATGCTATGCTTTTTTTTAGGAAATTCCATATTAACTCTGGTAAGGATTACTTTTTGGAGTGTCTTGATTACATGATTTACACTAAATTGCCTTTGTCCAGTCGTTTCAATCATATCAGACTCTTCAGGACCCCTACTTGGGATTTTCTTGGCAAAGATCCTGGAATGGTTTGCCATTTCCTTCTCCAGCTCATTTTACAGCTAAGTAACTGAGGCCAGCACAGTTAAGTGACTTGCCCAGTTTCCCAGCTAGTAAGTGTTTGAGGCCAGATTTGAATTCAGGGAGATGAGTTGGAATGGTTGAATCAGTTCAAAATTCTACCAAAAATGCATTAGTATTTAAGCTTTACCACATTGCCTACAGCATTGGTCATTTTCCATTTCTGTGATATTAGCCAATCTAATATGTGTGAGGGGGTATCTCAGAGTTGTTTTAATTCCTATTTCTCTAACCAGTATTGATTTAGAGGATTTTTTTTCATTAACTATTGATAGTTTTGATTTCTTCTTCTGAAGGCTGCCTGTTCATATCCTTTAGGCATTTATCAACTGAGAAATGGCTCTTATTTTTAAAGTTGTATTAGTTCTCTATATATTTGAGAAATAAGCCTTTATTAGACAAATTTTCTATAAAAAATTCCCTCACTTTCCTGTTTTCCTTCTAATTTTGGCTGTATAAGTTTTGTTTGACAAAAAAGTTTTTAAGTTCTTGTAGTCAAAATTATTTATTTTACTTCTATGATCTTCCCTTTCTTTTTTGATCATAAACTCTACTATCATCCATAGATCTGACAGGTACATTTTTCCATGGTCTTCTAATTTATTTATTATATCACAAAAATGATTTACATTTTTCCATTTTCACCTTATCTTAATCTATGGTTTGAGTTTCTGCCAAACTACTTTGCACTTCTCCCAGATATTTTTGTCATTTGTTGTATTTTTACCCCCAAAGGCTTGGATCTATATGTTTATCAAAAGGTAAATTACTGTGATCATTTACTATGTTGTGTTATGTACTTAATCGATTCCAGAGACCCACCACTCTATTTTTTTTAGCCAGTATCAGATTGTTTTGATGATTAGTGCTTTGTAATATAGTTTGAAATATGGAACTGTTGAACCACCTACCTTCACTTTTTTCCCATTGATTCCCATCATAATCTTGAACTTTTGTTCTCCCCGATGAATTTTGTTACTGTTTTTTTTTCTATTTCTATTAACTAATTCTTTGGTAGTTGGATTGGTTTGACACTGAATAAGTAAATTAACTTAGGTAGAATTGTCATTTTTATTATTTTGACTCAGCCTATTTGTGTGCAAATAGTATTTCTCCAGTTATTTAGATCTGTCTTAATTTGTGTTAAAAGTGTTTTTTACTTGTGTTCATTTAATTCTTGGATTTGTCTTGGCAGGTACAGTCCCACATATTTTATATTGTCTACTGTTATCTTAAATGGAAATTCTCTTTCTATCTTTTCCTGGTGGATTTTGTTGGTAGCATATAGAAATGCTGATGATTTATGTGGTTTTATTTTACATCCCGCAACTTTGCTGAAGTTAATTGTTTCAATTAGTTTTTAGTGGATTCTCCAAGTATGTCACCATATCATCTATAAAGAACAATAGTGATGGTTTTGTTTCCTTATTGCCTATTTTTATTCCTTCAATTTCTTTCTGTTGTCTTATTGTTATAGCTAGTATAGATTTTCAAAAAGCGTTTTCTGCATCTATTGAAATAATGATATGATTTTTTGTTGTTATGTTCAATTATTCTGATATTTTGCCTAATGTTAAACCATCCCTGCATTCTTGGTATTAATGCCACCTGCTCATAGTATATGATCTTTATGATGTATTACTATAATCTCTTTGCTAGTATTTTCTCAAACTTCTTTCCATTGCCATTCATTATGACAATTAGTTTATACTTTTCTTTCTCTGTTTTTGCTTTTCCTAGTTTAAGTATCAGGATGAGATTTGTGTGAAAAGGAATTTGGTAGGACTTTTTCTTTAGCTATTTTTTCAAATAGTTTATATAATATCAGAATTAATTATTCCTTCATATTTTATAGAATTGATTTGTAAATCTATCTGGCCCTGGTATTTTTTTCCCTTAGGGAACTCATTGATAGCTTGTTCAACTCTTTTCTCTAAGATAGGGTTATTCAAGTATTCCATTTTCTCTTCTGTGAATGTGGGCAGTTTATATTTTTGTAAATATTCATCAATTCCACTTAGATTTACACTTTTATGGGAATATAATTGGGCAAAACAACTTTTAATAACCATTTTAGTATTATCTTCATTGGTGGTGAATTTGTCCTTTTCATTTGTGATGCTGTTAATTTGTTTTTTTTTAATCAAATTAACCAATAGTGTACTCTTTTATTGTGTTTTTTTTCTCATAAAATTGGCTCCTACTTTCATTTATTAGTTCAAAACCTTGGGGTTTTTTGCTTTCAATTTTATTAAATTCTCCTTTGATTTTCAGAATTTTTATTTTGGCATTCAATTTGAAATTCTTAATTTACTTTTTGAAGGTTTTTTTTTTTAGTTTTTTAGTTATATGCCCAATTCATTTATCTGCTCCTTCCCTCTTTTATGTATGTATGTATGTATGTGTGTGTGTGTGTGTATGTATTTAGAGATATACATTTTCCCCTAAGTACTGCTAAGGCTCCACCAGTTTTTCTATGGTGTTTCATTGTCATTCTCTTTAATGAAATTGATTGTTTCTATTATTTGTCTTTGACCCACTTATTCATTAAGATTAAATTATTTAATTCCCAATTGACATTTAATTCCAATGGACCTTTGTTAAATATAATTTTTATTACACTGTGGTCTGAAAAGAATACATTTAAAATTTCTGCTTTTCTGCATTTGATTGTGAGGATTTTATGCCCTACCGCACCATCCATACATGGAACCATCAGTTACAGCAAATGGAGAAGTTCTGAATGCTATGGATAAGTTCATTTACCTTGGTAAATGTAGTGTGCTTTCCAGAGATGTACACTTGGATAATGAGGTTGATGCATGTATTGCCAGAGCTAGCTCAGTGTTTGACAGGCTCCAAAGGAAAGTACGGGAGAGAAAGGGTATTGGACTGATTAACAAACTGACGGTCTACAGAGCTGTGGTGCTGACCTCATTATTTTTTATGCCTATGAAACCTGGACAGTCTACCAGCACCATACCAGGAAACTGAATCACTTCCATTCCAATTGTCTTGGGAAGGTTCTGAAGATCATCTGGCAGGATAACGTACCAAACACTGAGGTCCTTACTCAAACTGAACTGCCAAGCATTCAAACTCTGCTTCAGTGAGCACAATTCCAATGGGCTAGCCACGTTATTTGAATGCAAAATGTATGCTTGCCAAAAAGACTATCTTATGAAGAACTCACACAAGGCAAGTGTTCACATGGTGGTCAGAAGAAGTGATACAAGAACACTCTCAAGGTCTCTTTTAAGAACTTTGGAACTGATTGTGTGACATGGGAGTCACTGGCACAACAACAATCCACATGGTGTGTCCACATGAAGGAAGATGCTGTTCTCTATGAGCAAAGCAGAATTGAAACAGCTCAAACAAAGCACAGAATGGACAAATTTAAACTATCGACCTCAAATGTTCACGTGGACTCTTTGTGCCCAACCTGTGGTAGAGCATTCAGACCTTGTATTTGTCTGATCAGCCACAGTTAGACAAAATTAAACTTGACTCTAGCATAGTGATGTCATTTTGGTACTCTTTGAGAACCAAGGAAAACAACCATTTTTTTTGTACCATGTGCAATGTTAATTTTTATGAAAGTTCCATGTACATTTGATAAAAGGATATTCCCCTTTCTATTCCCATTCAGTTTTCTCCAGAGGTCTATCATATTTAACTTTTCTAATATTCTATTCATCTCCTTTCTAATTTATTTTATGGTTAGATTTATCTATCTCTGATAAGAGAAGGTTGGGGTCCCCCACTGGTATAATTTTACTGTCTATATCATCCTATAATAAATTTAAACTTTCCTTAAAGAATTTGGATGCTGTGCCATTTGCTGCAAATATGTTTGATATTGATATTCCTTCATTGTCTATGATACCTTTTAGCAAGATGTAATATTGGTGCTTTTGCCTTTTAATTAGGTCTTTTTTCACATTCTCTGAGATCGTGATGGCTATCTCTGTCTTTTTTTTTTTTTTTTGGTTTAGTTTATGTGTAATAGATTCATTCACAGCCTGTTATTTTAACTCTGCATGTGTCACTCTATTTCAAGTATGTTTCTTGTAAATGATGTAATTTTGGATTCTTGTTTCTAATCCATTCTGCAAACCACTTCTGTTTTATAGGTAAAATCATCCCATTCACATTCACAGTTAGGATTACTAACAGTACATTTCCCTACAGGCTGTTTTCTTCTACGATTAGCTTTTTCAAAGAAATATTTACTTCAAAGGCATAATCACAAATATCCAAACTTGCTCCCTAACACATGGGGCTTAATTTCCCATTACCTCATATCAAATTAGTCTCTGGGAAATGGAAAACATTTAGGTTCATAACTTAGCTCAGTTCCTATAGAGCAGGACCTCTTAAAACTTTTTCCACTCATGACCACTTTTCACCCAAGAAATTTTTTTATGATCCCAGCCATATAGGTATATAAAATAGACGTACAAATCAAACATTTACTGATAATAAATTATAAAGAAATTTATTTTAAAAGAATTCTTTGATATACATATAATTTCACCATTTATTAAAGATAAAAGCAAATTTGCATACTAATGAGAGGGATGTATTTGTTTCTTTTTACTTAAAGAATTAAATCTTGGTGGAATATTTGGTACTGCAGGATGTAGAGCATCTTCAATGTTTTTCAGAGTTAATTAACATTTTGATTTTATAATTCCCAGTGCTGCTTTGTATAAATAGTACAAAATGGCAGACGAACATTTAGGGCCATTTCAGAAATTGTTGGAAAATCCTGTCCTAATCCCAAGCCAAAATTGATTTAATGATTTTTTTAGGAAACAAGTTTAAATCTGTGTCACTTGATAAGTAGGCAAATTCTTCTTGAACTTTTAATTGCAGATGACTGATTTTTTTTAACTTCAATTGAGTATGGTTTATGAACCCGTTAGTTTTTTAGAATCAAAATTTGAAGGGAAGTATTTCTGAAACTGTGTCTCCAGGCACTTCTGGGGATCAATTATACTCTTAAAATTACATCTTTGGGAAGATTATTTTCAATTATAAAATCATCTGTAGCTGTAATCATTTCTGAAGAAACACTTTCCATCCTATTCTTCTACATGTTAACTTTTTTAGTAAAATTTTCAGTTTTATCTTTTAACATAAATATGTTAGAAAAATTTTCCTTCGAGTGACATGTTTAAAACATTGATTTTTTAAAAAATATCTGAAAATAACACAGTTTTGAAAGCCATAAGTCATTATGAAAAATATTAACAAAATTGGATTTCTGTTCAGTCGAAAATATAACAACTTCACCTTTCAATTGCAGCGATATGTTTAAACTTCACCCTCTTGAGAGCCACCTTACCTCTGCATGTTGTAACAAGCTTTTGTAATCAGAGTAGATATCTTTCAAAAGGTTTGAAAACAAATGACTGTTAAAGACATGGCTTTAAATGAAATTAATTATTTTGATAGTATTAAGAAGCACAACATATAACTCTGGTGAGAAGTTTTTGGCTACAAGTGTCTCTTAATGATGGATCCAGCAGTGAGGAAAAATGATATGTTCATTGCCACCAGCTTGAAGTCTTGCTACAATCAAACATTTTGTCCATCATTGCTCCAGCACTACCTGTACAGACTCCAACACATTTTTTTCCATGTAAACCTTCATTTGTAAAAAATTTATTGACTTTAACATGTGTGTGTGTGTGTGCGTTTGTGTGTGTATAAAATCTTTCACTCTTGGGTGCCCTTCCAAAGGGTGACAAAACAATAATTCCTAATATATACTTCCTTCATAAACATATCTTACATAAAATAACAACTGTGTCATGTTAGAAATATCAGTTGTTTCATCTAACTGAATTGCAAACTTTGGGCTTCCCTTAAGCATTGTAACAAGCTGCTGGAATTGATCATTGCTGATTTCAGAAATTTTTTTGGAAATATCATTTGATAAAAGAATTTTATAAATTACATTTGTGCTTAATTTTTAAAAAATTGATGTTCATACTTACATACACATACAGTGGTGATGGTGAAGAAATATTATTACAGGGCTTTTGTCTTTATTTGCTACAATTAAACACATGTTTCTGTAGAAGAAGGAGGCAATAGCAAGTTTTAAAATCAAACATTCTAACACAATACAATCCAAAGATATACTAATTTGATATTTACATGCTGAGGAATGATACGAAAATATTAAAAGTCTTTCCATAATTAAACTATTATCTTTCTGTAGGAGCAGAAAACTTTGTATGTACAGTAAAAACACTGCATTTCATAACACAATAGTCTCAAATCTGAGCCAACATGTTTCTGGCAGTGTTTGTTCACATTGTATGGCATGATGGCATGCGCAGTGCAAAATGTACGTGTTATGTGTTCAGAACCAACACTGTAGTGAAGTCCTGAGATGTGACATAGGCAAGCACTGCCAGAAACACCTCAGATTTATTACATGTTTGATTTTGAATTAATTTTTGGTCATAGTGAGTTATGAAATCTTTTACTGTTGCCAAATTTTTCATGACCCCCATATTGAGTTACGTGACCCCATATGGGGTCGCCACCCACAGTTTATGAAGCACTGCATAGAACACAATCCCAAGTCCAAACCTCCCACTCTTCTCCTTTGGCTTGAGTCCCTGGTATGCTGACTTCTTTGCTGGCTTGCTGATTGCAGCATACAGCCTGGAATCACCATGGCTCAAAGTCTTGTGTCAGGTAGAAATTACCCCTACACCTAGAAGAGGAGAAGAACAAACAGAACAGAAATAGTAACACCCCATGCTCATTTATTGGAGCCTCAGGATCAAAAAAGAGAAGGGAGGGAGGAGGTATGGTCACTTCTTCATTTAGATATGGCATCCAAGCTGTAGATGAAATGTGTGTGATCTTCACCTTATAAGCATAACAGGAATGAGCATGCCACAAAAGGGAAAGAGATGCATCGATTTATCAGTTTTAAAAAACAAAGCTTGATACATCTATGCAGCCAATTAAAGGAGGTTACTCCCACTAATGTGGTAGGGGAACCCCTTGAACCAGGGTACCTCTGTGGGGTTGCTTCAAGGCTCTATTACGGAAGTAATAACTTTCAAGTATTTTTCCGTATTATTCTATCTATTAAACAAAGTTATTGTAACAAGGTTAACCCCTCTACTTTGTTTAAGTGATCTTAAACACTTAAACAAAGTAGAGGGGTTAACCTTGTTACAATAACTTCATGTGAGACAGGGGTGAAAAATGAGAAAGTGGCAGAAGGCATTTGAGTGATAAGAAATGAGGCGTTGAAAAGAGGGAGTTCCTGGTGAATGGTACATATTCGAGAAGTCTTCCCCACCAACCCCATGAATGTACAGGTGAAGAATGCTTCACCTGTACATTCATGGGGTTGGTGGGGAAGCATTACATGGTGTAGCAGTGCCCTCATTGAGAACAGGATATATATATCTGCATATATATTATAACTGTGATTCCCAATTGAATATTTTGGCTCACATGCCTTTAAGGAGCCTCTAGGCAACTGAAAACCATGTAGAACTGTTCCTCTATTTGGAGGATAGGTTGAAACAAGGAAAATAAATATATATCGGTACAAATTCCTATAAAGCTCTGCATGTCACAATAAGGTATTTGTATTTATACATTACATATTTAATTTCCATATGTCCTCACTCACATCACTCTCTCATTTCAAGTTACACAACTTTGGTATATAGCTTGTCCAACTACCTCTCCCTCAGGAGTTTTGTGAGCAAAACAGAGGCGTATTCTTAACCTTTTGGGTTTTATGAAAAATTTCCAATAATGTGAATGTTTTTTACCTTCATAAAAATGAAAGAAAACTTTTCTGTCAAATTTCATTTGCTGATTTCTTGAAAAAATGTCAAGGAAATTTTAATGCCTTTGTTTCATAACTAAGGAGACACAGATTGCTCTAGGCAACAGGAAACAACAATAACAAATTTATAAATTACTCTCTGCTTGCATTTCAAACAAACAAATCAACTTAATAGTTTGTGCCTTGATTACAATCATTAGATGAGATAATGCATGTCAAAGCAAAGTGCTAATCCAATACTACATCAAGATAGTTCAGATGATGATGATGGGGAAGAAAATTAAATAAGGTTGTCTGAACCTTTGAATATATTCATTATTTTTTTCCCCTGGGAGAAAATTGCATTCTTCAGCAGTAACTTCCTGGATTCTTATTCACCTATGAGTCATTCATTGAATCCACTAACCAAGACTCATATTTATTCTCTGTGAAGATAAAGACAGAGTAGAAATAAAGTTTATATGTTTAGAGGTAGCAGACCAGGAAAAGAAAAAAAAAATGTATCACTTTGAGCAGCTAACAGGAAGATTGTGTTTTGTTTTGTTTTGTTTTAGAATGTGGAGATTTGAGAATTTTCATATATTGAGGAGGGGCATGGAGAGAGGTAGACATTAAATATGCAAAAGAGGAACAGTATTATGCTGAAGAGGAGATGGGATGGGATCCCCTCAATCCAAAAAGACACAGTTATAAGTGCCTATAATGTGCCATGTACTGTGCTGAGTACTCAATATAAAAAGGTGATATATTCTTTGCTTCAGAAAAAGTTACAATCTAGTAGGAAGAGAAGACATATAGAACTTTATCTAGATCTAGATCTTTTAGATGTTGGGATATAAATGCAAAAGAAAAGTCTTAACACAGGACTAGAGATTGGGAGAATCCAGGAATGATTCATGTAGGAGATGGCACTTGAGCAAGGTCTTGAAGGAAGAGAAATGTTTCCAAAGGAAGAAATTTAGCAAGAGTTAATGCTACCTATAGGATTGGTCTGGATCAATGTATGGAATGGTTGGTTCTAGGAGAGGAAGGGTTAGGTTTCAGAGCTGACCACTAGCCTATTTTTTAATGAAATATGGTGTATTCAAGAGGCAATAGTGTGAAATAAATCTAGCTTAAAGTTAGACCATTGGAATGACTTGAATGACACAAAAATGAATTTTGGTCTTATTTTATTGACAGTGGGAAACCAATAAGGTATTTGAGTAGAGAAGTGTCACGATCAGTCCCACCCTTAAGAAGAGTGATTTTGGTAGCAATGTCAATTATGTTTTAGAAAAGTAAAAGGGTGAAGATAAAAAGACCATTTTGTACATTGCTATAATTATCATAGTGATAGATAATTAGAAAAAAAATTAAGGTAGCATTGTGTCAGTGGAAAAGAGAGAGGAAATGTACGAGACAGTTCTCCTAAGGACACAGTGATTCCTCAATTCAACTAATATTTATTAAGTTCCTACAGTGTTCATGGTATAGTGTCAGGGGCAACATGGCATAGTATGTAGAACACAAGGCTTAGCATCAAGAAGAACTGGGTTCCAATCTTTGCTCAAACACTTATCAGCTGTATATCCCTGGGCAAATCTGTGTGGCTTAGGCCAGAAGTGTCAAACACATAACCCATAATACTCCTGAATAAGGCCTGAACTGGTTTAAAATGTAATTGGGAAATATTTACCAGAATGATTAAAACTGCAATAGAAAATCAATAGTTAATATGTAGATTCCTAAGTCAATATTTAACCTGCAAAGATATATGTATATATAATTTAGTAGTCCCTGTTTCTATTTGATTTTGTCGCCACTGCATTAGGCAAATCCCTCTGACATTAATACTAAATGACAAATGATTTGGTGGAGGAAATTCACACAATCATCATTCTTAGGGTTCGCCCAAATTACAAATCCTTCATGTAAATGCTAAAATCTCAGATATGCTAGATCAAAGTGTTCATATTTTACCTTTAGGCGAAAAGATCTTGTCAAAGATTTTGATCAGGTGACAAATGATCAGATCTGTAAATTAAGATTATTTTATCAGTTGTGTGGCAGATGGACTTCATAGAAGAGAGATTGGAGACTGGGGGACCAATTAAGAGTTTGCCACAATAGTCCAGAAAAGACATGATAAGGGACTTGAATTAGGGTAGTGTACATGTGAATGGATGGTAGGAGGGAAAGAGACAGACAGATGTGATATCATGGAAGCAGAATCTATAGGATGAATTTTACTGGGAAAGATGATTTCTTATGATCACTTAGAGACAGTTGATTGCTAGTCTGAACCTTTTTTTGCTATTTTACATGTGAAAGAGATGAGGGGATAACATCAGAAATTTGGGCCTACGTTGAAAATCAGATTCAGTGTTTATAAGACCAACTAGGGGGAAGGAGTTAAAAACATTAAAGAAAAGAGAATAATAGAAGGCCAGAGTGTATTGTTCTCATAGGTTGCTGCTCTGCTAAAATTCACTGTAATTATGGCTAGAGTGAATCACCAATCACCAAAAAGTTTGGGAAACTTCATATTACCTAAATGCATTTGTTATGGGAGAAGTGACCGCAGTCATTATTTGGGGAAAAAAAATTGAGATGTACTAAAATGGCTGTTTAATGTTTGAGTGACCTGTAGAAAGCATTCCCTGCCTTTCTTTTTAATTGGAGCTGTGTGAATATAGTATATCAAGTTTAAGCAGCTAAACTGCCTCTTGCCACTGCTCCCTGTGTTTTCCCCTTCTCTTTTGATATTGAGAACAACAAAAAGACCAGAAAGTTAAAATCAGTGTTTGCTGTTAGAGATGGCACCCTGCAGAGTCAATAGCCAGCGTCTTCTGGATACAAAATAGCAGTGCTTGTGGATGTAACTGTCTGGCAAAGGACAATAGGTGCCTTTGGGATCTGGACAGTACAAAGTTTGAATACCTGGATAGTTGATGTGATCTGTCCGATAGCCTTGGTGATAACAGTGCCCTGCACCTTGTCCTGCTTTCTGTTACATTGCTGATAATTTCCCAGCTTTTATTTCATTTCTCTGGGGTTCCTAGATTGGGGGAATTGACAAAGTTTTTCACGATTATGCTATTATTTGTTTCCATGTTTAAGGGAAAGCTGCTCTTCAGACTGTGAATAGACAATAAGACAAGAATCTCCTGAGAGCATATAGTGAGACTTCATAGGTAGCAGGAGTTAAATAAATAACTTAGAAATGGAAGGAAACAGAAAGACAAATTCGTTCCAACAAACTGATAACTACGTTAACTTGTATTATATGGATCATATGCATGCAGAAAACTGAAGATGCCAGAATGATGCCTATTGTAACACTGACTCAAAAATTCAAAGTTCACCCCCATATGTGACTTATTCCCATAAAGTAATGAACATGGCTCCTAGTTGCATAGCATGAGCTCATTCTTAGTTTTGGAACTGTCAAAAAAATGTTCCTCTTACGGAACTTTCATCGGAGAGTTATTGTGAAAATCCATTTTAAAAGTAAATTATTTAGAGGGAAAGGTCCTGCATATTCTCTGTCTCTGTCTCTGTCTCTCTCCAGACAATATGTGTATACATATATACACATGCCTATATATGTGTGTATGTATATAGACAGGTATGTATGTGTATAGCTATATACACATTATATATAAACACACATCTGTATATGGATGTCTATAGACACATTTATAACAGCTCTATTTTTTTAATAGCAAGGGATTGTGAGGAAAGTGTGTACCCATCTGTCAGGCAATGGATGAGTAAATTGCACTATATGTATGTATTAGAAAATAATTGTGCCATAAGAAGCAATGAATGTGAAGAATTCAGATAAATTTGGCATGTATCATATGAACTATGACAATGGGGAACCAATTAAGAGCTTGCCACAATAGTCCACAAAAGACATGATAAGGCACTTGAATTAGGGCAGTGTACATGTGAATGGAGGGTAGGAGGGAAGTAAACAATCTGGAGAATATTTTAGTTAATGACATAATGTAAAGGATAATGACATTTCACAACGAGAAGCATATATTCCTTGTCTTTCATCAAAAAGTGGTAGACTATAGGTATGGAATGAGTTATGCATTGTCAGACATAGCCAATGTGTTGATTTGCTTAGCTTAACAATACTTTATTTTAAGGGACAGTTCATTAGGAAGCAATTTTGTTGTTGTTCAGTCATTTCTGTTGTGGCTGACTCTTCATGACCCCATTTGGGGTTTTCTTGGCAAAGATACTAGAGTAGTTTGCCATTTCTTTCTCCAGCTCATTTTACAGGTGAGGAAACTGAGGCAAACAGGGTTAAGTGACTTGCCCAGGGTCACACAACTAGTGACTATCTGAGGCCAGATTTAAACTCAGGTCTTCTTGACTCCAGGCCTAGCACTCTATCCACTATACCATCTAACAGCCCTTTTTTAGTAACATTTAAAAACCATCAATAAATTAATTTTTTAAAAGTTCTTTATTAAGTAATATACAATCTTTGAAGCAAGACTATTTTACAAGTTCAAAATATTGACTACTACTTCAATATGGTGAACAATGTGCTTCATGCCAGAGTTTGGATTACTCAAAAAAGACTGTAGAAAATTTTATTTATAGAAGTATGGGTGATGTTAATCTTTATACAAATGAACAATAATCTAATTACATCAATGTGGTGAGTAGAATAATTATCGTCTTTCTCATTCACACACTTTGGACTTGCATTAGAGGGAGTTTACAGATGAATAAACTCATCCAATTCATTATAATAAACATTTATTAAGCACCTAATATAGTCCAGTTACTGTTAGGTTATTGGAACACAAAGGCAAAAATAAAAATGGTCCCTGACCTTGAAGAATTTAAATTTATTTGAGAGGATATAACATGAGTTCAAGTGAAGTAAATACAAAATAATTTGAGTTTTAGGGGAGAAACATAGACACATGGGTGTCATGTAGGGGAATATGTAAAAGCCCTTTTGAGGAGGTGATGATGGAACTGATTCTGGAAAGGAGCTAGATATTTTAAGAATTAGAGTTGAAAGAGGGGAACATTTTAGGGAACAGGTTCATCTTTGCAAAGACACAGAGGTGGAAGATGAAATATCATGTTCAGGGAACAAGAATGCCAGATAGACTGGAACATAGAATATATGTAGAAATAGTGTGAAATGACTGGAAAGATAGGTTGAAGTCATATTGAAACATCCTAAAGACCTTAAGTGTCTTCTGTGAGGCCTCCAGATTATAAGTAGCAAAAATATTTATGGTAGATCCCAAATTTTTACCACTCTTCTATCCAAGCCTTAATATATCTGCTTTTGTAAATTTTACTGTGGAATTCACACTTAACACTTGTTATCAATGTCTCTACATTAGTTGGTTATTAGTAGTTTAGACAGAATATGCAATAGAGCACTGGCTTGAAACGAGAAGACCATGGTTCAAGTCTAGACTCTGACATTCACTGACCTTGGAAAAGTTATTGAACTTCTCTGAGCTTTTGTTTGCATATCTGTGAAATAAGGACCATAACATTTATACTCCCTATCTCAAAGGGCTATGATAAGGAAAGCACCTTTAAACCATAAATTACTAAATAATTGTGAATTATTATTATTATAACACTCTACAAATGACTCACTTCATCTGGAGAATTCTCTTAATATGAATTTATCACAGGGCATCCTCACTTTTATTGTATTATGTAATTCATGAGAATAACTATTAATTCACCTGTATTCAATGAGAACCTTTTATATGTCTAATTTCCTTAGGGTATAGAAGAAACACAGAATGTATCCTTTCCTTAGAAAGAGCTTAAAATTTATTGTGATTCAATTATAGATTTAAGGTGTCAAGAACTATTAATACTGTATTTTGTGTTTAAGGCACAAATCTGCCAGATAACAATTTTATTTAATTTCATATTACTTTAGTTTCTTACTATTTCAGTTTAGGGAAATATCCAAACTGGTATAATTCCCCTATGCCTTTGGATATATCTCTACCCAAAGATGATACCCAGTAACATTTATAGAAATCTTGAAGAAGAAAAATCACAATGTTCTAAATTTTAGAATGAAAATCACTACTTAATTCCCTCCTTGACCACCCCACTCAAGTATTCAAAATGAATAATTTAAGGTACTTCCCCCTTTCCCTAAGAAAGGCCTTTTGTTTTTAACCTAATCCACCTAATGAGAAAATGTCTAGAAAGGGTTTTGAGAGTAAAGGAATAATTGTCTCTTAATATTTCTAAGGGGGAAAAAAGAGGGTTGTAATAGGATTCCCCAAAGGGAAATAGGAACAGCTCCATTACAGGGAACACATCTAAATGAAATTTGTTAATATCAAAGCAAGAATATATATTTGCTTCAGTGAATACATTTTTCCCTCTTCTTTGTTTAGAGGGGTGGAGGATTATGAGAGAAGGATCTCTAAAATGTTTTCATTATTACTGCAGTACTAGTTGATTTTGCTTGGCATTTTCTCTGTTACAAGGAAAGTCTCAATGGATGGGCTTTGGAGGGGTATGTTGGTAAATTACAATGATGTAAGAACAAAAAACAATATAAAAGGCATACACACATATTATATGCATATATACAAATGTACACACATATGCACATATGTCTACATGAATATCTAATATATGCATCCATTCTTCTCTTTTATTGCCGGTCTAGCTTACCCTTTTTGTCCTCATCTGGGGCATGCCAGGTATGTACATAAAGTCCAATCAGGAGCAGTCCAGAGCTGTGGTTGAATACAACCTGCCCATTACTATCCTCCCTCCTGGATGGGGTATATGATTTTATACATGAGCACACCGTTCAGGAATGCTTGGTCAGTCATGAGCCTGCCAGCTAAAAATGGCCATTTAGGTAGTTATCATTGACTTGGCGCTAAACGGTTATACTTGAAAGCTTCCCCAGTCTTTTTCAATCAATGTGTATCCTTATTACCTTTGGAAGGGGTAAGGGAGAGAAGAGAACAAGGAAATTCTGAGATGCTTGCATCACAAAATAATTGGGGAGATGATAAGTATATGCAAAATAATTAGTTTTTAAGACAGTTACATATAGAAATAAAATACGAAATTGTGCTAGAAACAATTAGAGAACAGTATAATTTATAATAGGTGACTCCAAAAGCAGTTAGAACAGGGGAAAAAATCAGTGTTGCCTGATATCTTTAGGAAAGATTTCAATGATTATGGTGGGAAGTCAGGATAATCTATAGAGAAAAGTGCCAAACTCTGAGTCAAAAGACTGGTATTAAAGTCCTGGTTCTGAAACTCACATACTGCATGAATTTCAGAAAGTCAATTAATCTCTCTGAGGTTCAATTCCCTTTTTGGTAAAATGGGGATAGTAATACTTACAGTAAGCATTTACATAGGGGATTGTAAGAACAGGATTTTGTAGCCTTAAAAGTAGTAAGTATATCTATCTAGTATGAATTGCCAAAATCAATTCAACCAAGCAATTATTATTAAAGAAAAATAGTTTGAAGATCAGATTATATGGTTTCAAGTTAAGCAGGAAATTTATTTCCTTATCTTAAAACATAAAAAAGACTCTCTAAAATGTTTTTTTTCTTTTTTTTCTACTCTACTCTTTTTTTTGTGGATTTTTTTTATGCTAAAAATACCTAAAAAGCTGTAGCCCTAAAAGGCAAATATATTTATTATTTATTTATTTATTCTGTAAATGTTTCTGTATAATTACTTTGGCCTATAACTATATATTAGTATATTTAAAAATATATAGATTAAGCTTTATAAAGTGAATATTCATATATTTTTTTCAATTGGAACAAAGTAATCAACTTCAAAAAATTCACATTTGAAATTTATATGAATGTACCAAATACTTAAAATGAATACGTATTTTGGGATTTTATATTGATGTTCATGATTCTATATTATAAACTATTGAACTTTCAACTTCAATAAGCTCAGTATCTAATTTTTAAGCATTTATTTAATTCTAAATGCCACATTTTATACATAATCACAAAACTGCAAGAAGACACAGTTTTCACCCAAAATGAAACATACAGTTGTTAAGTAGCTTTACTTAATTCAATCTTTTACTAAGATAAGCCTTTGTTCCAGGATCTTACACCATGGGCCATTGCTTTTTAATATTTTTTTCTTTGCTTTATTTCAATTCTGCCATTAAGCAGTGCCTTTTGCTTTTACATTATCATGCACTGTGCATTAGATTAGCTATGTTAATGAAATATCACCTTATGTCCTTGAGATAATTAAGCATATGTCAAAAAAATCATTTTCTTAGATGCTATCAACCAAAAGAAATAACAAAGTAAATCTCCTTATTTTTATATTTCCCTAAGGTCATTAGGATTTCTAGATAATGAAAGAAATAATTCCAACTTACTATATTTTTCATCCTTTCAATTTACAACAGTGAAAAATCGAGTCATTAAATAACTTTTAATCTTTCTGTAATATGAATTCCCTTAATAAAATAAAGTACAATTTAGACAATGTAATTATTTAGGTTATTAAAAGATTACTTTTGGTTTCCCTTTGTCCCCTGCTAGATTGTAACTTGCCAAGAGTTCATTCATCTGTTTGTATAATCAATTTTACTGTCTCTTATTTTCAAAGTAAGCATGACTTTGCTTCGTTGGATGTCTTGGCAAGCTTTCTTTAAACCAGATTTACCCTTCAATGATTTTTAGTTAAAAGGCCGTTCTTTCAAATGATATTATGCATCTTGGGGAGATAACAGGGAATAATAGATGGAAAATTAGGAGTAAAGTCCTGGTTCTCCTAGTATATATGTGTGTTACCTCTGCAAGTAATGTCATATCTTAAGGACTCAGTTTAAATTGATCATTCATTGTAACTCTAAAATTCTTTATTTCTTTGAATTTATTAATTGCTTCAGATATCTGTATTTCTTGAAGAGGAGCCTCAAATGATCATAAATAAAACAGACTAGGGTAAATACATTGATATTCAGTGCATATTAAAAATGGAATAGTCACTCTTTATTTTTCATTGAATACAATACTTCAAGGAATCTGTGATAGCATTAATATGAATAGTCTCTTCTGCAGCAGGAGGTGTAATTCATCTATGCCCATTCATCCTATGTGATTGTTCTACTTATTCTCTGAGATTTCTATCAGAAGGTCACCCAACATGCTGGTACCTTCCTTCTTTTCCTATGATATTGTGATGATATCAGTGGAATACAGAGGCCTTTTATCAAGTATCTGTTAACTTTCATTACCTATCACCTTTTGTTGCTAAAAATTACTTTAATTATATCTTTTGCTCCATTTATGTCTCATGGTTCCTTGTTTGTAACATGTTGCTGCCAGGGCTACCCACAATATACTTCTCTTCATTGCTCTTTGGGTAATATTTATGTTTAATTCTTCTTCAACTATATTGGTCTATGATTCTCAGTCATATACAATATGAATAGAATATTGGTATTTTAATAGACATTTGCTTCAGGAGTACATGTAGCACCATGAAAATTTCAAGTCAGAGAGGGATTCCCTATTGATGGTAACAGTCACTAGAAATTCTTATTTGTGGATAAGTGAGACAGTTGTATCAAGATCCAGAGTAGTACAAAGATTCCTGGGTGAGATAAATAAAAATTTAAAAGTTTCCTACACAGGAAAAGCTAAATGGATGAAGGATGGCTATTGTCCATTATTTAAAGAAAAAACTTTGAAAGACTACAGACATATGATCATCACAGGGATCAGTCAATTTTAGTTAAACTTCTTGCTAAGGTTATATAGTCAGTGTTGATATCATTTCTGTTTTTGATTTCCTTTTTAAATGATTATTTCTTTAATTATATAGTTCAGGATTAATTTGTTTCAAATGTATATCATATCTTTATATTGTTTTTACTAATTCTAAACAAGTGTAAAATAGAGGAGAGATATGTGTATTTGGAATGTGTTTTGGCAATTTCATCTGCTATATACTGGGAAAGGTTCCCAACTGAAAAAGAAGGCTAGGCCATTTATGTAGTTAGAGTAAAGATAGCAGATAAACAAACATGTAAGACATTCATAACTCTGAGATCCATGAAGAGGACTTTTGAATATGCCAAGTAGGTCTCTAGAAATTTATGGGAAAACATGGAGAAGAATCACATAGGATGAGAAGGCCTGGAGGGTAGACTGATGATATCACAAATCTCTGTATTTATGTAATGAATAACAATGCAAATATAAAATCTTTAGAAGCATGCTGGAAAATAGGAATTTAAAAATTCTTCATACTCTCCTTTCCATATGGGATGGTATTGAGTGTTTTCCTAGTTATAAATGTAAGAATACTTCCTTTTCTTTATACCTAACTCCCTTACATTACCTTCCCCACCCCTAACACAGACACACAGACAGAGATACACAGACACACACACACACACACACACACACACACACACACATGATTTTTATTTACATCTGGACTTCGACCTGGGTACCAGAATTGGCCAAGGTATGCCATCTTATCTCAGTTCTGCCATAAGGAAGTGGAGGATTTTCTTGTTTTCCAACAAGACGAAGGGTAAAAATAGGTAAAAGATTGAGAAGTCATCCCTGTCTAAAGTGATCTTAGAAATCACATTAGATAAAATATCATCAAAAAAGGAAATTTGTATTATTGAGGATATATTACAAATATTATAAGTGGATGAGTAGCCAAACTCTAAAGTAAGACTTTTATTGTTGTTGTTTGGGGGAAAGGAGGTGTCATTATGATGCAGTGGAAAGAACACTAGATTTATACTTAGAAGACATGAGTTCAAATCTAAGCTGTACTACTTACTACACGTATGACTTTGGGCAACTCATTTCCCCTCTTTCAGCCTTAATTTCTGTATTTCTATAAAATTAGGTACTTGGACTAGATGACCTCTAAAGGGTCATCTTTTAGAACTAAAATTTATTTTCTTATTATCTATGATACTATAAAATTATGATGAAAATCAGGTTGTTATGGTTTAACAAAAGTGTAAACCCAGAGTTGGTGCAGGAAAAATTATACAGGTTATGCTTGAAAAGGAGGTAATGAGGAGAATATATTGAGTATGATGAAGGCCTATGCAAAATAATTTTCTTGTCCGAAGATCTGAAATTTTCACTAGGTAAAAAGTTCTCCCTCTTTGCCACTTTTATTGTCAATGTTTGAAGCAACAAAAACATATAACCACCCTCCCATTGTACCCCTCAATCTCAACAAACTACCTTCAGCATATGGTATGATTTGCCATCAAACTGTTAAAAAATTGGAAAGGATTTTAACAACGTAAAAAAGAGGACTAAACTAATTTTTTTCCCCTTTAACACAGAAAAATGCCATTGGATACTAGAAAAAGGGGGGTGTTATCTGATAGCAGAAGTGATAGAGAGTTTTCTCATTTCTGTCTTTAAAAGGCCTGTTTCTGACTTACATTACTTTAATGAAAATGGAATTTTTCTATCATGCCAACAGCAATTCTATTTTTTTTCATGAAGTAGCTGTTATGTAGGACAGAAGGTTAAAGATCACATAGATAAACTCTATAGCATAATCTTGTTATTAGAGTCTGATTTTCATCTAGGGAGTTTTTGCTTGTTTGTTGTTTTTAAACTCTTCTCTCCTGTGGGTATGTGTTTTAAATATTTCAGTAGTCATTGGTGCAAAACATTGCAGTTATTCACCGTAGAAACAAATTAGTGGAACTGGGACCATAATTCATAAGATTTATTTTCCTGCCATCCCTCCAACTTATTTTTCATATTTCAGTAAATAGATATCTTGTTCATGTAAAGAAAGACAATATCTGGTCCTGTTGGAATTTAATTTAATCCATTCAATTCTCCTTTCCCCAAGGTGAATTTGGCATTACTATACACCAAACAAAGAAACAGAGATAAATAAGCCCTAGAAATAGTATTGCCTGCTCCAAAGTGGTTGTTTGTTTTCAATTAAGGTTAAATGTTAGAAATTAAAGTAAATTTCAGCACTATAGACCGAACTGAAAGGATGTGGGCTTGAATCATTTGTTATGGGGAAACCTCTTTTTCAGATCCCAGTGTAGTGGATAAATTTCTTTAATGAGGTTCCAATTATTATCATCACATTTTAAGCTTCTATGCAGTGAAAGACAAAACATGCAGAATACCTGAATTTGAATAACTTTAGTCAAGTGAAGATGAAAAAGATAATCATAAAAATGACATATAGCAATCCAAGTTAGTACATGGCTAAAGCTATATCACTGGCAAAGACAAGTTCGAATGGAGTTGAAAGGTTTATAAGATTTTCTCAGGAAAAATGCCATGATGAAAGTGGGATGTCCGTATAGTATGGGTGGACATGAGCAAAGTATAGAAGAAGAGGGGAAAATATAACAAAGGAAGATGAGAGTTAGGATGACATGTTCATGAAATAGTGGTGAGACCGATTTGGTGGTACTTGGTTTGTAATCTACCTCACGCAAATTGCAATGCAAATGATGTGTTCATATCTGCATGCTGCAATTTGGGGAGGGCATCAATAAGCTGGTGAGCATCCAGAGAAGGATAACTGGGGGGTTAAAAGGCCATGAGACTATGTCAAATAAGAATCATTTAAAGGACCTGGAGATGTATAGCCATGAGAATGGAATGTTCAGTGGGGACGTGAAAACAAGGTTTAAGTATTTGAAGAGCTGTCATGTAGAAAAAGGTTTTGACTTTTGTTCTTTTTAATCAAAAAGAGTAGAATCAGAGAAAATAGGTGGAAGTTGAAAAGATAAATTTATATTTGATGTCACAAAATGCTTCCTATCAATTGTGCAAAAGTGAAAAATATTGACTTGGAAGGTCCTGCCTCTTTGATGGTCTTCAGGAAAAAGGTGAATGACCATTTATCCACTATGCTGTAGTACAAATTCCTTTTGGTATGAGCTGGAGTAGATAGCTCCAACTCTGAAATCCTATGATTTTGTAAAGAGAGGCCATTGGGAAGATTGTTATGCCAATCCAAACATAGTAGAAAGCCATTTTTTTTCCCATTCTCTTTTTACCTTCTATTTTCTTAGCATCTCTCCATTGTTTCAATAGGATGAATCACAGACTGGTAGTTAATTAAGATCCCCCCCCCCCCCTTAAAGAAGATCCATCGAATCAGCACTAAAATAAAACCTTCACTTTATTTATTACTATTCAGGGATGATCCTGGCCCAAGTTGAGAGACCAATAAAATATTCTGAGGTAGTCAGACTGGACCTTGCAAAATGGGAACCAATAGTAGAAAAGGAAGAAGGAGAGAAGACAGAGAGTAGAGGAATTTTGAACACATGTTAAGAACTCATGAGACGGAGAAGTTGGATATTGGGGCGGAGTACCATTATCTCTCTCTTCCGTCTTCTAACAGCATTGTAGTAAGATATTGAAACCCCTAGAAATGACCTACACTAGGAAAGATTTGATAGGTACCTAGACTATCTTGGCAACAATGTAAAATAAAGTCAGTCAAGATTTTATATTACATTAACTTCGAAGGAATCACCTATATTCCACTGCAACTTCTGATGCCTACTAGTATTGACCCTGTCAGTATAAACACCCATATTCCAGCTCTTACTTGAATTGCCATTCATTATTCTAGAATTGTTGAAGTCAAAAGAGCTAGGTTTGAATCCCTAGCCTCCTCTTTTGCTACCTTTACAACATTAGTTAAACCATATAATGTCTGGAAATTTCAGATCCCTCAGTGGTATAGTGAATAGGTAGGTGAAACAGCTTGGTGTAGGGGAAAGAGAGCTGATTTGGGAATCAAATCAACAATTATTTAGGACACACCTGATACTGCCTTGCACTATGGGCACACACACACACACACACACACACACTCACACACAAAAGCAAAAACAGTTCCTGCTCTCAAGGAGTTGACAGTTTAGTGGAGGGATAAAATATGCAAATAATTATGTAAAACCATGATTAATAAAAGACTATTGGAGATGATATCAGAAAAGAGGCATTAACATCAAGGACCACCAGGAAAGGCTTATTAAAGAAGGTAAGATTTTATCTGGGACTTGAAGGAAACCAAATAAGCCACTAAGCAGAGATGAAAAGAGAAAGACATTCCCTCCCCCCACCCGGCATGGAGGATAACTAGTGAAAATGGGTAGAATAGGAAGATGAAATATCTTGTTCAAAGAAAATCAAGGAAGGCCAAAGTCATTGGATCATAGAATACATGGAAGGGGATAAGAGTTGAGAAAACTGGAAAGGTAGAAAAGTGTCAGGTTGTAAAGACCTTTAAAAGCCAAAAGAGAAATGAAGTTCAACCCTGGCCCTTTAGTTGATTTTATGAGTCACCCTGAGCAAGGCATTTAATATCTCAGGAACTTAGAAGCAGGTGGTGATACAATGGATAGATAGAGAGATACCTGGGCCTTGAGTCAGGAAGATCTCAGAAACTTCCTAGTAGTGTTGCCCTTGGATGTCTGCTGCAGTTTATTCAACTATATTATGTGGATAGTAATAACACTTCTCTACTAGGGTTCTTGTAAGTATAAAATGATATATTTGTAAAGCAGTTAGTTAGCACAGAGCTTGGCAGATAGCAAGGGCCTAATAAATACTACTCCTTTCTTCCATTCTTACCTTCTCCCCTTTCCCTTCCTCCTTCCTTCCCTCCTTTCTTTCCTCTATTCCTTTTCCTTTAATTCTCTTTCTCAATTCTCCCTTCCCCCTCTTTCTCCTTCTCTCCTCTCTTCCCCCTTGACCTTCCCCTCTTTTCCACTTCCCTCATTCCCCCTCCCTTCATCTTTCCCTTCCCCTTCTCTTCTTCCTATCTCACTCTTTCTTCTTCCTCCTTTCCCTCCTTCCTTGTCTTCCTAACCTCCTTCCTTTTCCCTTTACCCTTCCCTCCATCCCTTCCACCTTCCTTTTTCCTTTTTCCCACTACCCCTTTAACCTTCTTTTCTTCTCTCCCTCCTTTTCAACTTTCATTACTTCTTTCATTTCTTCCTTCCTATCCTTTTTTGTAAAATGAGAAGTTTAGATAAGCTGACTTTTAAGGTTCCCTCAAACCCTAATTCTTATGATTCTATAAAATAATCTCCCAGCTTTCCATCTCTGATCCCATGATATTAAGGGAATTTATCATATGCCTAGAGGCCTATAAGGAAATATATAGGGTTTTATACATTTAGAGGGGGTGGAGAAGAGTATCAATGGCCGGCCTGCCATACATTAAAAACCCTGCCTAGTTGATCGATTATTTTCAGCAGAATTTTCCTTGATTACTTAGGGAATATAGATTTATTTTAAAAAGTGGGGCTCTTGATTAATTCCTTAACAAAGCAATTCAGTGAAATTAAAGAAGCATTTTGTATACTCCTCCTTTGGGGGAATTATTAAAAGGAAAAAAGAGACACAGCTTCTACCCTCAAATAGTTTACATTCTACTATGGAGAATTTTGTTCACTAAGTTCTTATTGTTCGGTCATTTCAGTCATGAAAGACTTCATGACCACATTTTGGGTTTTCTTGGAAAAGATACTGGAGTGGTTTGCCATTTCCTTCTCCAGTACATTTTACAGATGAGGAAACTGACACAAACATGGTTAAGTGACTTGCCAAGGTCACACAGCTAGTAAGAGTCTTATGCCAGAATGGAATTCAGGTCATTTGACAAGCCCATGTTGTTTTTTCTATCATTTGCTGGAGGCATTCTTTGCTTCTGGTCCTAATAATTCATCATTTATGTTATCTTGAGACCTACTAACACTGACTATATGCCTCTGTATTAGCCTCTGTGTGCTATTCATTTCATTTTTTTGGAGGCTGTTGCATTCCTTGTTTTACACCATATCAAAACACTAATAAAATATGATTATTAAAACAAGACTGCTTTTTGAAGAAGTGTGGAGCAATTAAAGGAACTTCACAATATTCTGAAAGCAAATAATTCAGTCTGCTCTCCTCATCTTACCGAATTCTGGGTCTAAATATTCATCCATTATTATCATCTGTCCCAAATATTTATATAATGATTTACATATTGTGTAGGTTGTCAAACCATTGCCATAATATAGGCAATATACATTCTTGATCTCTTCGTATTTTTTTTCATGTGGATGGTCAGGAAAACTCTAAATTTTGTCCAGGAAGCCTTGCCATATTTGTCAACTCGATTAAATCAGTACATTGTTTATTAAAAGGAACATCTGGCAGACCTAACCTTCCACAGGGACTCCCTCTTTAACTTGTACTCTGTGATCTAGAACTCCTCTATCACAGTGAAAAACACTTTTTGCAACCGTATGCATACCTGCTTTATGCCTTATGTCATGATCAAATGTTCATTGAATAGGTTTATTTTTATTGTTACATTTTGCAAAGAACATTGAATTTTTTTATATATAAATGAGAGAAATTTTATTATAAAAAGGCCAGCATACCAGGACACTTTTTCCTAAATAATAATAATAGCATTTATTATTAAGATTAAGAATTAATGAAGTTAAGAACTCAACTCATACAAATAACAAGAAAAATAACCAGTTCATATGGCAATTCAAAGTTTGCAAAACACTATATACATGTTTTATCTCACTTATCTTCATAATAATCCTGTGAGGTAGAGGATACTATTATCCCCATTTTACAAATGAGGAAACTGAGGCTCAACTGATAGTTTAAGTGACTTGTCCATGGTCTCAATGACATTAAGTGTCTTTAAACTGGATTTGTATTCCTGTCTTCCTGACTCCAAATCCCTCATTCAATTTACTGTACCAACTAGATGTCTCAATGCTGTTTTATAATCTAGAAAAGTGAAGTACAATGGGTTCATTCAATTAGTTGAGTAATAATACAAAATAAACACAAAATGAAAACAAAGCAGTAATCAGAAAGATGAAGATTAAAAGAGGA
The DNA here is from genome assembly GCF_011100635.1 of Trichosurus vulpecula. Taxonomy (NCBI): domain Eukaryota; kingdom Metazoa; phylum Chordata; class Mammalia; order Diprotodontia; family Phalangeridae; genus Trichosurus; species Trichosurus vulpecula. The sequence continues at coordinate 215,952,915 of NC_050579.1, forward strand.
AGCATTTAAACTAAAGACTGCATAGATAATGCTGTCCAATAGATATGTATTAAGCAATTAAGTTTATAAAGCAGTGAGCTAGATTTTGGGAATATAAAGAGAAAAATGGAACAGCTCCTACTCTCAAGGGGCTTTTAACCTACTAAGAAAATACAATATCATATAAGAGACAAATATAATAATTTGAAGAGTAAGAGAAAACTAATCACTAGGGAGCTGAAATGAGTGTAGTTCAAATACTTCCTGGCCAAGGGACATAAGGTAAGAGGGTGCCTTAAAGTTCAAGGTCCTTAAAAGAAACAAATTCCTAATATATAAAACAGGGATGAAATGACTCCCCTGAGGCAAAATGCTTGACTGATATTTTAAATTTGCAAGTCCTATGGCTGACCTAGTATACTCAACTGCAGATTAACATCCTGATGGAAATGCAGCTTCAAATTCTGTTTGCTTATATCCTCTGCCAACTCTGAATAAGAAAAGCTAACCCTCACCACAAATATTTTGTTATCCCCAAGTGCCCCTAGAGAACTGTGAGGAAAATCAGCATGCATCACATCACTGTGTCTTTGGCTCTGAGTTTGGTGACAGGATTCATTGCTTGGCTAGAAAATAGATTACTATAGTACAAATTATGCATCTTCAAATGCGATTTACCTCTGTTCAAGTTTGCTTGGGTGCATGTACTTCATTGTTTAAGGAACGTTATATTTGCAAATCTGTTTTGAAAGCCTGAAATGGAATATTGTACCTCCATTGAATGCCTACTTATAGATTTTTTTAATTCAAAGGAAATTTTTAAAGAAATTACATTTGCTTTCTGATATATTATCTTCCACACCCTTTTAAAAAACTCCATACAAAACCATCATTCATGTGAAACATCCATTAACTTCATTGAAAAGGGCTGAAAGATTAAACCCTATACAAGGGATATGCAGTTGTTGAATTAGTAAGTACTGTACTGTAATATTTACCCTGAAAGAAATGAGTACTCCCCAAGGTCATTTCCACACTGGTTCTCTTCTCTGCTTGTAACATACTCTGGCATTAATGCTATAAGGCAGACTATAAACCAAATAGTTTTAAGATATACTGCTGTCCTATAATTAACTACTAAGTTATAAGCCATGCATAGTTAAACAAGAAACAAAGACTGCATTTACCTATGCATGAAGAAGAAGGGAAATCATAGAATCAAAGAATATTACAGTTGCTAAGGTCTTCATAGATCATCTAGACCAATTTATACCTGAAAAAAAATTACTATCTAAAACATCTCTGACAAGTAATCAAATGCCCACTACTTGAGTGTAAGAAAAGATAGTATGGTACCTGGTTTTCCTCCCACAGAAGCTGTCCATATAGCCGAGTTAAAATTTATTTACCAAGACAATGGCCATCCTGGTGTCAGGGAAGCTAGAGAGGCTAAACAGGTTGAACCAGTTCAAGCTTATCATGTCACTTCAAGGATCAGGTCTTGGTAAAGTGTCCAGGCCTACTGATCTGCATAATATGCATATGTTAAAGAAGGAAGGAAGGGAAATAAAGAAGGTAGATTAATCCTAATTCAGACAAGGAAGATAGAACTAATTAACTTCACTTTTGCTTCTGTATCCTTACTATCCTACCTATGTAAACCGTATAACTAAAGAAAAATATGTAGAAAAGTAAAGAATGAAAACTAACCCTAACTCAAACAGGGGTGGAGGAACTGGTTACCTTCACTCCTGCATCTGTATCAGTGCGAGTGTTCCTGATGAGCACTGCAGCTGTTCTTTCTTGCAGAGTGTAATAAATGTCTTTTTCTACCCACTCTGGTCCTGAGTTCTTTAGGTGAGAATGTGCAAATCACACGGATCTTCCTAAGGTTAAGCTACCAGGAAAGCAATGAGCTGCAGAAGTACATCTCAGGCTGACTTCTTGACCCTGTCTTGGGGAGTCCTGTGATCACCACAGTGGTGCTGGGGGGGTTACCACTTGGGTCTTCTTAAGGGAGCCCTGAGGTCTACACAGCCTTCTTAAGGAGCCATCACTTGGGTCTTCTGGCTCTGTCTCAGGAGCCCTGTGATCTTTACCACCGTCCTAAGGTGCTGTCACTTGGGCCTTCCTCAGGGTCTAACCGTGACTATGAAGCCCTGTGATCCCCATAGATTAATGGGGGCTACCACTTGGTCTTCCTCAGGGAGTCTTGTGGTCTGCACAGCCTTCCTTAAAGGTTATCACTTGGGTCTTTCTTAGGGTCCAACCCTGGGGAGTCCTATGATCCAAACAAACATACTAAGGGACCATCACATGGTTCTTCCTCAGGGTTTGGCCCTGCCCAGGAAATCCTGTGCTCCCCACAACTGTGTTTCTCACATTGAGTAAGCCTAGCACTGTGAAACCCACTACTTTTTAACAATCAGTTGTTGAGGGCAGAGTTTTGGGAGAGTGAGGTTCAGGTGTGAAAGAATTCATTTAGACCTTCTCTTTTAGCCAACGGAAGCTTTTTATTTTATGTTAAAAAGCATCACAGGCCTCCTTAGCCAGAAAGCTAAGTGAGACTCCCATATTTGGGGGTGCTATACTTCTATAGAGGTTTCAGAATGGTGATGTAGTTTTAGAGGTTATTATGGAGGTTAAAGATTAAAGACAGGACAGGATGACATAAGATGAAGAAGAAAAAGGGACTTCGTTATGGTTTAAGGATTTAAGGATAGAGGAGAAGGATATAGTTTAAAAAATTAAAGGACTTGAAGAAGACAGGATAAGGGAGAGGAAAGCAACTATTTTGGTATAGGTTCCAGATAAGAGGGAAAAGGACTTTAGGGCATCTTCAAGTTACAGAATAAGCAACAGGCCTTCATAAAGTATTGGAAAAGCAATCCTTAGTACTATTTTTAACGCTTAAGGCACTGTTTGGATCTGCATCATAGTGATGTTTGTGATCAATATTCATTGTCATAAAGTACTTATTTTAAGCCAAACTGTACATCTTTCTTAACTTCCACCCTCTTCTTACAACTCTTATCCTCTTGATGAGGTTTAGGCTATGGTACTCCCCTTGAATCTTCCCACTAGAGTTTACCTGAGGCTATAAGACTTTCTTTATTGCTAGGCCCAAATCTCTAGGCTAGGTTACTCTTAACCTAGCCTAGCCTTCCATTGTCTAGTTTCCACCCTTGATTCTATCAAGTGTCTATGCCACAATCTATGCCCTTAAACAAGCCTAACCCTACATTGTCTGTTATCTCCAGGTAGCCTTCAGCTACTTCCCACCCTTAATCCCATTCTGGGTTCCTGGAGTTTGACCTCACCCCAGTCTCATCAAGCTCCTCCTTAGACTCTTCCTCAAGACCTTCCCTAAACCTCCCCTCCCATTACCCCAGGACCACCCCATATACCTCCCACAATCCTTGTGTATATAAGTTTCATCTTGCCTCCATGAAGGTGCTCATATTCCATCTACCTCAGATGGAATCTGGCCCACTTGTGAAAATGAGCATCACAAAGGGTGAGATTTCTTAAGACAACCCAATATGGCAAACTTTTTTTTTTTTTTTTTTTTTTTTGGAAAAACAGAAGCTTTATTTGATCAAGTCTCATGAGAGTTGAGCATCTCTCTCACTACCAGGGTGGACTAGCAGTAATGGGGGGGTGGGGGTGGCAGGAAGGCAAGCAGGGAGATATATACCCTTGTACAAACAATTCTAAGGAATCCCACCCCAGAGGCTAGACCCCCCATCCCCATTGGTGGGAGACAAGTGACCTCACAATCTAACCAGGAATAAAGCTACAGAATTACCTTATAGGGGGAAATAGGTAAAGGGAGGGGGAGAGGGGAATACCATCTGGTTTCCCTGAAAATGAAAACTTACAAAAAGTTACAGGAAAATGAAACTTAGGCCTGGTGAGGTTCAATATGGCAAACTTTTAACAAACTTTGTCTTTCTTTGGCTCTGAGAAGGCTTGTGTTGAATTCATTCGAGCAAGACCCAGCATGTTGGTATTTTCGGGTCTCAAGCACCCCTAAAAACATATGGTACCCTGACCTCTTCATTCTGACTCCAAGCAGAGTCTAATCAATTTTCTGCATGCCAAACCCTCCTTAGTCATCTCTTGGGCTGAATATTTCTAGTTCTTTTAAGTGGTCCTCATATGATCTGAATTTGAGATCTCATACCATACTAATTACCTTACTAATTTTTAGATTTGAGGCATCTAAGTGCTTCCCTGGATAGAGTATTGGATTTGGAGTCAAGCAGAACTGAGTTTGAATACTGCCTCAGGCACTTTCCAGCTGTATGACCTTGGGGAAATCATATAAACTCTCAGTCTCAATTCCTTCATCTTTAAAATGGGGATAATACTAGTAGCTATCTTATAGCTCTTTTTTTGGTGAGAATTAAGAACATTATTGTGAAAACAGTCCCATATGCTTCACCAGACTTACAAAGGGATCCACGACACACAAAAACTTTAAGGTCCCCTGCTGTAGATTTTCAATACCATCTTTAAAAATGAGGTTTCCTCAGGAATGTCATAACACTTTATCTGTACCTCTCCTAATATATTCAACATTTTCTTTCTGTCCATATTTCAACCCACTTAAACATTTGACATGTTGGAAATTGCCCAGTAATTTAAGGAAAAAGATACACTTTTGCCATAATTATCTGAATTTTTCAGGAAAAGTTTTATTTTGACTTATATTTTTCCACTACTATAATCATTCCCATTAGCCAAAGTACTATACACAGAGGCTCCATCTTATTTTTGGTTTTCAAAAAAGTGTCATACATACTTCAACACATAAGAGCATCAGTATTTTTTTGTACTACATTTTAAAGTTCTCTACTTATGAAAATGCAGGTGTGTTTTATGTAAAAACTAGGAGTTTCCTAATGCTTAAAAAGGCAATTAATATTTATATTAGTTCTGAGAAAATTATCTACATTCATCTTCATAAACAGAATATTCTCTTCGTGGAAAGATGTATTATTTATATTGCTTTTGTTTTGATCATTTATTTCTCATTATATATTTTACATTTTTTCAAATATGCTATATACCCATCTTTTTAATAAATATTTAAATATTTTAGTACTTATCAGATAAAACTCACCATTAAATAATTTTAATATATTTGAGAGTGTGATTTGGTTTCTTAATAAATCATTGACATTGCTGTCTCAATGATAGCTAATAGTAATATTTCAAGATCTTAGAGTGAATCTAATTTTGGATCCCGTTATTCCCTTCAACATCAGCTACCTATGTGGCATATCCACCTTTCATAGGGCCAACACCAAATCCTGACTCAACACATCCAAATACCCTAAATCACTATCTTCTTTCCCCCACCAAACCCGGCAATGTTCCAAACTGTCTTCTTTCTATTGAAAGAATATGTTTCTAGTCACCAAGATTTACAATTTAAGCCTATATATATATATATATATATATATATATATATATATATGTGTGTGTGTGTGTGTGTGTGTGTGTGTGTGTGTGTGTGTATGTCAGAGTTGAAAGGACTTTGAATGTTTTCTAGTACAACTTATAAATGAACAAAAAATCCCTTCTCCAGCTCTGACAATAGTTATTGAGTCATGCCTTGAAGGCCTTTCTTAAGTGGTGGGGAATGCGTTACTATAAATGCAGTCCTCATCCTTTTTGGATAGCTTAATTGTAGGGTTTGTTTGTTTGTTTTTTTTTTCCTTTTGTATATTGATCTTCAATCTGCCTGTTTTCAAGATTATTTAATTGTAAAATTTTCTTCTGTAACTTTTAACCTTTGGTCCTAAATTTGCCCCCACCCCCACCCCAAACGAAGTGAATAAATACCATTCCAAATAAAAGATCTGAAAAACTACTGGAAGACCTCAATTTCCATTTACAAAGACACTTATCCACACATTGAATAACAAAGCTTTTCAATTAACCAGTTTATCACCAGGTTTTGAATATGCACACCAAAACACACAAGTATGTGTGTTTTAGAAGGAAAATGAAAACCTAAGGAAATGGCAAGCATTGTAGGATTCTTTTTCTAAACCTAGGTTTACCCTTGAGCCTGGCTTCACTATTCTGCTAGTTTTAATTCAGGTATGAGGAGCAACTGAGCTCCCATAAATTGTAGCCATTGAACCAGCATTTCCAGGAAGCAAGGTAATGGCAGAAATTAACATTTCTACTAGCAAAAAGTGGTGAACAAGGTAAAATAATGGAGAGAAAAATTTGGGGAACCTTAAGTTCCATAAATTGCTGGGTATTCACATTCTAGGAAGTTTAACCAAGATTGAAATGCATCTCTGGGACATTTGCTCTTCCTTTGGGCGTAATTTAGGACAGTGGTGTCAAACACCAATAGGAATAGGGGTCTCTATACCATGTGTAGAGATCCTTGCAGGGTGCATATTGACTTAGAAAACCACATATTAATATTACTACAGTTTATCCTATTTTGATTTATTTTATTAAATATTACCTAATTACATTTTAATCTTATTTGGGCCATACATTGGAGTACTATGGACTGTATGCAGCTCTTGGTAACATATTTGACACCTCTCATATCGGGTCGTTTAGGTCTGAATTGAAGCACCTGGCCTTTCTTCCTTGAACTCTTGGATTTTCTTTAAGTATTGTGTTTAGATAATGTGTAGTTTTTAACTTAAGCTCTTGAACTGTGTCTTTTTAACCTCTCAAGCTGGCTTGGCTGTGAATCTATTAAGGATCTGGTAGGAATGAGGGCATGCAAATTTTAATAAAGGTGTTTTTATGTGTTTGCTTCTTTTTCTTTTATATGCTCTAGAATAAGGAATTGTATACAGTTTCAATGAAATACAACAAGGAAGTAAAGAATATGAATTTGCATTATGGGTAAGGGCATTTCAAGCAGTGAGATTCTAATTGGATTAATCTATACATTCTACTTACCAAGAATAAAAAAAAAGGCAAGATGAACCAAAACAAAAAAACCACCTCTGCCAGCCATTAAAAGGAGGAGGGCAGAGTGAAGCTTAGGAGTAGAGATAGTGACTTCTTTGAGAACAAGGAAGACCTTAATATTTCTCTAGATTGTTCTCTGATTTGGAGTGGATACAACCATTTTGGCTAAATGTAGGACAGGCAGACCCTGGTTTTCAAAGAAAATGAACAGTCATTTATACAGCATTATCACAGTGCTGGTGAGAGCAATGGCTAGGTCTGAAACCCAGGTCTATCACTTTTTATTTTATATGCCATTTGGCACTACCTATTTTCTGGAGTTTTGTTGCTGCCTCATATCCTCCTATTGTAATATTGACAGAATCATATATCTCCATCCTTTCATTTGCCCCTTCAAAGCCTTAAAGCCAAAACTAATTCAATGGGAAAGCATCATCATGGCACAAAATGAAAGTACGTATTAGAGGTGGAGAGAATCCATTTTGAGCACATACACACACACACACACACACACACACACACACACACACACACACACACACGTGCCAGCACCAACAGGTTTTTTAGCTTTATCTGATATTGCCACAGAAGACAAAACTTTGTGGTTGGGGCCTATCCCCCAAGTGCTCCTCTTACATCTATAATGTCTATAAAGGCTTTAATACATGTAAATAAAAGTCATGGTCTATTATAAACTCAAAGGATCATAGAGGTAGAATTGGAAATGATGTCAGAGATCATCTAGTCCAAACCCTTCATTTTATGGATGAAAGAACTGAGGCCCATCACCATCAAATGGTTTGACCAATATAAAAGATCAGAGGTGAGATTTTAAATCAAGACCTCCAACTCTAGAGTCAGCGCTTTTCTATATTAAATTGCTACCCTCAGCAGCATTAAGTAGGAATACTCTCCCACATTATTTCTTATATCTCTCTCCTTATCTCCCTTCATATGCCTAAGTCCCTACTTCAGTTACTTATCAATACTTTCGTAGACTAATGTAATAGCTACCTAGCTGATCCCCTTGCTTTGAGCCAGTACCCTCTAAAATCCATCCTTTATCCAGATGATGAAATAATTTTCCTAAGACATCGTTCTGATCATTTCACTCATTTAATCAAAAATCTTTAGACTTCCTATTTCTCCTTACATGAAATAAAAACTTCTTTGCCGGCTATTTAAGATCCTTTACAATCTGGCTCCAACCTACCATTCTAGCATTAAAGTCACATTATTACCTTTCTTAAATTCTATGTTTTAGTCAAACTAAAAATTCTACTTTTCTGAAAAAGCTTTCACAGATTCTTCCAGATGGTAGTATTCTTTCCTTAAAATATATCCAGACTATTCTGTACTTACCTCAATCCTGTCTTTCTAGTTAGCCCAGACCATGGTCGATCAAATACAACCATACACCAAGACACTAGACACCATATAGCATAAGTACCAGGGAATTACTCAAAATACATTTCTCCAACCTGACATCTGTCACCTCTTGCTCAGAAAACAATAATCAAATCAAAATTAACTTTGCTACTGTAAAGACCATGACAATCTATAGCCCTAGGGCCCTACTGACAATCTCTGTAATTGTCCCGACCAAAGATCCCCAGTCTGGTAACCAATCTTCGGTATTTGATGTGACCCTTGCTGGCAGAATCTTTTACATGTTTATATTTCTATCTAAAGAACAAAATGAGGTATCTGCCACATACCAGATAATTAATAAATGTTTATCGACTGATTTATTAATCACTCTTGTGGTTCTTTTATTCTTTACCATATAGTATGTTTATCTATACACCAGTTGCATCCATCCTCCTCCAAAGTGGAATGAATGTAGACTTCTCTAAGGGAAGGTACTATCATTTTGGTCTTTGTATGTGGACCACATAAAACAGTACCTGGTACAGAGTAGAAGCTTAATAAGTGATTATTGAGAAAAAATAATAAGTGATTATTGCTAGACTGATTTGAATCCCCAGCACCTAGCACTGGGCCTCAAATTTAGTTGGTACTTAATAAGAATACGTTGAATTGAAGTGAAATATTAAGATGATTTACTATGATAGAGGCCTGTATACTTGATTCTTTTTACTGGCACATGGAATCCAATGGGTTAAAAGCAATATGAATATTAAGTAACACTGTACAACATACTGACAACCTTCCTGGAGAAAGGTGGCTATGCTTCAGTCTGCATCATGGAAACTCTCCATACAGTTAAATATTTTCATCAGTGATACAGAGCTAAAAGCTGTCATTGAATTCTGCTTTCCCAGCAGTCACCTGTCACATTCCGGTTCTAATAGGCAAAGAAATAGAAACTGTGTCAAGAGCCAGCACGTGCTCAGAGAGGCTAGAAGGCTGACAGTGGCATCAAATTGCTGACAAAGGTCTGCAGAGCAGTGCTCAGTCTTGATTGGCTCTTCAAATGGAATCTGTAGCTGATGTCAGATATAACTTTGTTAGTTGTTCCATCGAGCTCAGATTAAAATCAAGGCTGAATTTTTTCCTTGGAGGAACAAAGTTCCACAGGGAAGAGGGTAAATGATCATTAGGCTCATTGTAAGGACCAAATAAAAACTCGTAGATTCAAATTGGAGTGACTGCTCTATAATTGGAGCAATCACAAGTAATATGGGCTGAAAGAATCCTATAGGGACCTGCCGAAGGGCAACTTTCAATAACGTGAAAAGGCTCTGACTCCTGATGTTATTCAGCTTAATTTACTTCTACCTTTTGTGAATATTTACAGCAGGTAATATATTGTGTTAGGACTTGGGTGACTAGCTGTACATAAGACATGTACAGAGAACTACAAAACCAAAATATTATATGATAATAGTCATGAACAGTTCAAAAGGTGTAAAACCAAGTGCCATGGTGGTGAACCTTTGTAAGACTACATGACCTTACCTAAAATTTTAGCAACCAGAAATAGTTCTGCTGACTAAGCAAATTATCATAGGATCACAGATTTAGAACTAGGACCTCAGAAGTCATAGAGACCATTCTCTTCATTTAACAAGGGAACTTAGAGCCAGAGAGGTAATAGAATTAACTTCATGTCACATAACTAATAAGGGTGCGAGGCAATATTCAAACCCATATCTTCCTGATTTTGAGTTCTGCTCTATTCCCTATATCATGTCACCTCCTTAGGAAAGTATTTCCACTTCCTGAGTGAGCTCAAACTCCTTTAAGAGCCAGATATTCTAACCAATTTTGCTTCAGAGACCAGCTTGCATCAGTACATAGTTATAAAACCTACAGTTCATTGAGTCACTACTATTCATTGAATAAGAGTGAAAAGTATTATTTTATTCACCTTTCCTCCATGCTTTACTCATACATTCATCCACTAAAATCATCCACATTCCCTTTTAAGAAGGAAGTATTGGAGAGGTAGTATGAAGTGGTGGAAGGGGAAGTGTATTCAATGTGTGAAGAGCTATGTTCAAATCTTACCTCTGCCATTTGTTATTAGCTATATAATTTTGGGCAAGTCCATTCATCTCTCAGGGCCTCAGTTTCCTCACAATGAGAGGGTCAGATTAAGTGATCTCTAAATTTCTTTGCCATTCTGTATAATGAGCCATCCATAGAAGATTAATAGTATATCAACCCTGGGAAGGATTCTGGCATCAGCAAATAAAAGGAATCAATACTATGAAAGGAAGCTAAGATGTATTAGGCTTTATTGTTGTTCTGTGATTTATGATATGTCATTGATGGCAGTGATATATGATAATACTACGAAATGTATGCAATAAAAATTATTGTCATTAGACAATGATGTTTTAGCATTAGGCAGTAATCAAAATGTATTTATAAGTAATTATTAACTATATATCTGGGGATACCTTCATATGCCCTTCAATTTCATAGGTGATCATTTATTGTCCTTACTATTAGATTTTGGTTATAAACCATTACACATCTGACACATTTACTATTGTAAAAATGTTACTCCCCCAACCAATGTAAGATTAGAAGGGGGAAATTAGAGGATTAACAAGTACACACACACACACACACACACACACACACACACACACACACATATATATATGTATATATATATATATATATATACATATATATATATATCATCTAGTAAAATCATTACAATTTTGAACATTTTAAACTCCTTGACTAATTTTCATGGCAGAGGCTCAATAATAATTAAATAGGAAAAAGGAATAAAGGAAAATGTAAGATATTTCATATATTTAAAAAAAACCACAAGAACACAGATCAAGGAGAAATGATTTAAGAATCAGAGGGTTCCCAGAAATCCATGACCAAAAAGAGAGCATGGTTATCCTGTTTTAAAAATCATTAAAGACAATTGCTGAGACATGTCAGTACAAGAGAGCCATATAGAAAGTAGAATCCATCAATCATCTCCTTAAAGAACATCAAAATGAAAATTCCCAGGAATATCACTGAAAAAACCAAGAGCTTCAAGAAAAAAAAAAAGAAAAAATGCTTCAAATAACCAGAAAGAAAGAACTCACTTATTGAGGAACCACATTCACGACTATACTGCATCTAAGAAAGGTCTAGTACAACTTACTATTATATATTTACTACAGTAAATATTGAAATTTATGCTATCACTGTAAAGAAGCAGAAAACATGGAATGAATGAAATTTTCCAAAAGACAAGCAAGAGTAACTTACCTAGGAAAAAATGAGTATTACTCTATAATGAAAATTTTAAAAATAAATATTCACTGAAATAGAGGACTTTCCCATGTTCTAAAGAGAACAAAACAAAACCATTTGAAAAGGAACTTGAAAATGCAAATATGGGAGCTGAGAAAAAAATGAAAAGATAAATAAAAATGCACAATTTAGAAAAATGAGAAGAGACTTTATAAGAATGAACTCTATATTCTGCTTAAGGGAGTGGGTATTAAAATGATTCTTTTAGAATTCTAATGCCATAAGAGGTCATATTGGTATTTAGTCAATTCATACAGAAGATCTATAAATAACTTTGTTATATTTTGAAGAAGCTGTAACAAAAAAGAAAGGGTTGAACAATAAATTAGAAAAAATGGGAAGAAAAATGCAAACATAGATTGCACAAGTAGAAATGGATACAAACATAGAAAGAATGAGGGGACAGTTAGTTGTCACTTGAATTTCACTTTAAGCTGGTCAAAAGGGAACAGAAAACATACACACATGCAGAACTTTGCTATTGGAATACATTAAACTCAACAGGGATGTAGATAGTAACAGATGAAGGATATTAGAAGAGGGAAGGGAGGCATTCATCATTAACAAACAAACAAAAAATCCTAAACTTGGGGAGGAGATAGTGATAAGAAAGTGAAAAGGTAAAAACTTGGAATAAATGGAGAGTGAGAAGTATATAGAAGTTGAAGTACAAGAGAATAAAATGGAGGAAAATAAACAACTATCATAACTATGAATGTGAATAGAATAAACTCACTCACAAAAAGGAAGTTTACACACATATAGACCCACATACACAAGGACACTTGAAGCAAACACTCACAGAGATAGAATAAGGAGTTGGGATAAGATCTACTAGTTCTTAGCTCAATACACTTATAAAAAATAATTAGGGACAACATTTATGATTTCTAACAAGTAAACAGCATATGTATTAATTAAAAGATGTGAAGAATGAAATTATATTTTTGCTGAAAGAGAGCATAGATAATAAATTGATTATATATATATACTACTGAGCTAGATTGAATCTGAGCTGGCCTGCAATCTGATATGGGCTGTACATATACATTCTTATTAAACATGTTTTAACATTAGTCATGTTGTATAGAAGTAATAGAATGAATGTGAGGGACCATGAGAAAGATAAAAACAAAACAAAACAAAAAGATAGAGGAAATGGTATGCTTCAATCTGCATTCAGACTTCATGGTTCTTTCTCTGGATGTGGATGGCATTTTCCATCATGAGCCTTTTGGAGTTGTCTAAGGTCCTTGCATTGCCGAGAAGAGTTAAGTCTATCAAAGTCAGTCATTGCAAGATGTGGCTGTTACTGTGTACAGTGTTTTCCTACTTCTGCTTACTTCACTCAGCATCAGTTTATATAAGTCTTTCCAGATTTTTCTGAAGTCCACCTGCTCATCATTTCTTATGGCACAATAGTATTCTGTTACATTTATATACCACAACTTGTTCAGCCATTCCCTAATTGATGAGCTTCTCCTCAACTTCCAACTCTTGGCCACCACAAAAAGAGCTGCTATAAATATTTTTGCATATGTGGGTCCTTTTCACATTTTTATGATCTTTTTGTGATACAGCCCTAGAAGTGGTATTGCTGAGTGAAAGGGTTATCACTTTTTAAAAAACCCTTTGGGCATGATTCCAAATTGCTTTCCACAATGGTTAGATCAGTTCACAACTCTACCAACAATACATTAGTGTTCCAATTTTCCCACATATTCAGCATTTTTAATTTTCCTGTTTTGTCATATTAGCCAATCTGATTGGTGTGATGTGGTACCTAAGTAGTTCTAAACATTTTAATAGGAAAAGGAAGAAAGAAAATTTCAATACATTAAAATTTAACTAAAATACTAGAAAATCAACAATTAAAAAACTATAATTGATCACCAAAATAGAAATCTTTACAATCAAAAGGAGAGATGAATGTGGGAATCTACCTGCCAATATCCACAAAAGAACTACTGTATATAAATACAACTATAAACTATGTTTAATAGAAATATAGTGATAAATAATTGGAAAATATTAATTTTCAGAAGGATGAGTTAATATGAAAAAAATTACAGTACTACCTAAATAGATTACTTCTTCAATGCCATTTCAATCAAACTAATCAAACTAACAATAGATTACTTAGATAAAACAATTTAAAATTCTAAGACAGAGGCAAGACTCTTAAGTGAAAAAAATTGAAAATGACCCATCTATATCACTGCTAGGTATACACCCTAAAGATCAAAGAAAGAAGGGAAAGTCTCATGTATACAAAAACATTCATAGCAACTTTTGTGGTGGCAAAAAAAAAACAATAACTGGAAATCAAAAGATGGCCAACAATTGAGGAATAGGTGGATACATTGTGGTATAGGAATGTCATAAATATTATTGTACTGTTAGAAATGAAAAAAATAGATGATTTATAAAAAATACGGAGAGCCTTACATGCATGGATATACAGTGAAGTGATAAGAAGCAGGAGAATAACTTGTACTATATCAATGTTGTATAAACAATATATAAAAAAAATTTGTGAATTTATGAAATTTGCAGAAGACCCAGGAGAAAAATTCATACAGAACACTGTAAAATTGGTTTTGGAAGATGTAAGAGAAATGATCAATACAATATCCATTCATGATTCCTGAGGATGATGAAATATACAGAGAGGTGATAGACTTGGTGATTTGGGAATATCTGCAAATGCTTTAATGTAAAAATTAATTAAAATGACTTTTAAAAATTGCATAGGTCAAAGAATATAACAGGATTGGTCCCCTTATGTGAATTATTCAAATACATTGCTAAAAAGTTAAATGGATTTTTAAGCTCACAAATATTTTTTTTTTCCCTTAGACCTCAGAATTATCACAACACTAAGTACCAGAGTTTGAGGGGGGAAAAGGAAACACCTCATGCTCTCAGAAACTACTCCAAGGTCTTTCTGGTCTGATAGATCTCTGGATTGAGCAGTTTAATTTTGTTTAAATTATTCTGAATTCTGCATGACTTTTTTTCCTTTACAAAATATAAAGGTTATCATGCTACTGTTGTGAGTTTAGGCAAATCACTTTAGTTGCTGGGCTTCAGTTTCCTCATCTACCACATGAGAAAGATCTTCAGTTTTAAATCCTGTGGTTATGTGACCTTTGAAAGAGCTTCCCCCTACCACAATGCATGGTTCCTCAATTGCTCTGTTTTATTTTTCTTATCCAGTGTACTTCTGTTCTCTAAATTGTCATCCCTGGTGTGTGACCCAACACTGAGAATGGCACTCATATATTATTGACTCAGTGTGAATCCTTTTATTATTATTGAAAGACCTGCATTCAGATCCAAATGAAGAATATTATAAAAGATTCCACACATGGTTAACAATATAAGTCTAAGGATACAAAGGTGTTGCAACTATTCCTTTTCTGAGTTAAACTTTCTTATCTATAAAAGTGAATCTGAAATGATTCCACTTGAATTTGAAATAAACAATTTTAGCATGCAAAAAAAGTCCAAAATGATGAACTAGCAAGTAAAGGAAAACCTTCACAATAAAAGTCATTTCCTGAGAAATAATAGGATACACTTTAACTGTGTGCAGTCCCACTAGAAGTAATAGTTGCAACAGGTTTTCTGATTGAACAGATATTAGCATTTAAAGGAAATGTGTGTTTTGAATTGAAATTGAACTATTTTCATTTTTTTAATACATATAATGCTTTCTTTTCAAGAACTTCAAAGTATACTCTGTATACCTGATAGCTAGGTATTATTGTAATTCATTCATGAAAATGTTGATCTTTTGTTTCGTTTCATTTCTTTTTATGCCCATCTATGATCTCATCAATTCTAAAAAATAAATGTCTTTGAAAAATTAAAACCTTAGGCTTGAATGGAAAAACAGTAGGACTTAACAGTTTCTGTAGATGGGCAGACATGAACCACCAAATCACTTGTTAATACCTAAAGAACTGTGGTAAAGTGGAAGGGATCCTTCCCCCCATGTGTATTTTAACAAAATATGTTAATGAAATCTATTCCTTGTCTCTTAGTGGGAAAATTCATATTTTCATCTTTGAGGTAAAATGTAGTTCAGGGATAATGGAGTGGCAGTCAAATTTAGTACTCACATTATTCAGCAAGGTACTATTTAATATTAATGAATTCAGAAATGTAAGTTTCAATTTAATTTTTAAGTATAATGCTGAAAACAATATGGTATTCCTGAATGAATATTTTCTTTCTTTCTCTTCTTGTCAAATCTGCTAGGAATCTTGTTCATCTCCCAATCCTCTGTTGCCTTGGGCTGTGAGAAATTAACAGTGCATCAGCATATTTGAGCTCAATTAGATTTCCTTGATTTCTGTCCAGGATTCTGAGTTGCACACAATCAGATACATCTTCCTCATCAAAATATCTTTTGACTTTATTATATTATATATCACCCTGCCATCTGTCATAATGACAATAATAATATATATTATTTCTTTTAGGCAGATTCCATTATTAAAATTGAATGGGGTGATGTTTATTTTTATTTTTTTTTAATTTGAGATGTTTTTTTTTTCTTTTTTGCCCTCCCTATAACATTCGTTCCCTTACTCATTAAGAACTAATGGATTATTGTGTGGAAGTATCTCTTTTCTATTATGTTTATTATTTTTTTTCCTGAAACATATAATATACCTTGTTGTTTGAACTATGTCATGCCTGAATAAACTGAGTACATTTACAGAAAAAGTTGATCAGGGGGCTAAAGGGCTTTGAGTTCATTCTGTGAGACCACCAGTTGAAGGACTTCACTTTATTAGATTGTAGCAGAGAAGACTTAGAGAGGACATGCTAATTGTCTTCATGTGGAACACAGATTAGATATATTTTTCTTGGAACCTGAAGGCAAAGCTAGGAGCATTAAGTGGAAATGTCTTGTGCTTTTTTATTCGTTTGTTTGTTTTTGTTTTTAATTTCTTCATAATACTTTCTCCTGATTTTCCTCCAGGCAATGCTTTCTCAGTTGTATTTGCTAGATTATTAAGCATTTATCACTGCTTAAATGTGAGTATATCTCTAGCCTTTGTTGTAGGTTTTCTTCCTTTTCTGTCAATGTGCCTTGTCCCACTTATCTCATCAGATCCCACGATTTCAATTATCATCTGTATATAGATAAATCCAAGATCCATATATCTATCTTAAGTATCTCTTTTGAATTTCAGTCTCGAATCACTAATTATTGGGACATATCTGAATTAATTTCTGTAAGAATCTTAAGCTAAACATATCCAAAACTGAAAGTTTACCTTTCTTTCTAATCCCACCAATTTTCCTAACTTTTCTAATTCTTGTGAAGTTAGGGCACCAGCAACATTCCAGTTATCTTCATTCATAAGCTTGGGGTAATCACTCTTCAATGTCCCATTCTCACATATCTATACAATTGCTGTCTTGTTGATTCTGCCTCCACATCTCTCAAATAGGTGCACAACCTTTCAACTGGACTGTTGTAATCACCTATTAAGTGGTGTCTAATTCCAATTTCTCCCCTATGAAATCCATCCTCTATACAATTGTTTAACTGATATTCACAAAATGTAGTTGAATACATTTCAAACTCCTCAGCTTCTTGTTCAAAAAATTTCAGTGGCTCTTTATTTTCTTGAAGATGCAATACAAACTCCACTTTGGAGTATTTAAAACCCTCAAAAATCTCTAACCCAGTTCCAAACTAGTTTCATATCACTCCTTCACAGTCTACTTGCTATTCCTCAAACATTCCATTCCATATTCTACCTCTGTATTTTTGACAAGATGTATCCTATGCCTAAAGTGGCCCCAATGCCCACCAAACCTCCAGTCATAAGACTCAATATCTTTCTTTATGGTTAAGGTCATGCTACCTCCTGGAAAGGTCTTTTCTGGTCCCCCAGGTTGGTAATTTCATCCCCCTAGGAACTAAATTTCCTTTGTTGCATTTGCTTCTTATGTATTTTAATTTTGTTTACAAAGTATTTCTACCTCTGGAATATAAAGCCCCTTTAGGTCATGTCTTATTTATTGACAATATTATAAAACAAAATTACTATTAAGGTAATGTTTTGAAACATTAGGTGATATCTAAGACTCTTCCCCATCTTAAGAGTTTTTCTTTCCATGAAAGATTGTTAAATAATTTTATTTACTCTGATTATATGATTATACATTTGTTCTGCTTATATATTTTTTTCTATAAAGGTCACATAGTCTAATAAGGTGATTTAATAGATATTAAGAATATAGAGAAGAATGGGAAGACATGAACTGATGTACAATGATGTAAAAAGAACCAGGAAAAATAGACAAAATAGCTTCCACAATGTAAATGTAAAGAATAACTAAAGAAAAAAATAAAATAAAACTATGTAAATTATAATGAACAAGCTTGGACACAATGATAAGGTATGGAAATGCATTTCTTTCATCTGTAGCAGTCAGAGACTGTGGATTTGGAATACTAAAAATACTAGACCTGGCTGATGTGTTTGTTAGTTTTGCTAAAAACTTTTCCCCCTCTTTCCTTTTTATTTTCTGTCTTAACAGATTTCTTTGTGGGTGGAAGAAAGGGAAGTCGAAAAGGGTGACATAAAAATAAAATATATAATTTTAAGAAACATTTCACAGATGTATTATTAGCAAAATGTCAGATACTATGAAATGGTCTAAAAACATTTATTCAGCTTCTACACCAGCAGCCTTTAATTCTATTCTTAAAAATAACTTTACAACTATCAACTAATAAACAATCCTAATAACATTTCGATGTTACCATGGGTAGTCCAAATTATGAGATTACAGATTTAGGGTTTAAAATGATGTAGTTCAACCCTCCCTCTTCCTGCCAGGTGTCTGGATCCCAATGAAGCCCAGCCTGTGAAAGGGCTGCATGCACCTACCTGTTAACTTTTTGCTTCTTTTTCTGAGCTAAATTTACAGCTGCTCTTCTATAACCTGAAACCTTCTAGTTTGCTCTTCTAAAGGGAAGTTTGAACATTGAAGCATGGAAAGCTTCTTGTGCAAATCAGCTAACTCCTTTTTCATCTGAACCTTTTCCTCCAGCAATTTGTCTCTGCTTTTATATATAATATGATAACTTGTTAGCAAGGCCCATCCTCTTCTACACACCCCTGCCAATTCTTTCCCTGGTTCTATTGGTATTCCTTGGAAACATCTTTCTAAATCTCTGGCTCCTCCCTTCTTTAGCCTCAGTTCTTGTGCTTTTTAGTCCTGTGCTTTTTAGCCCATTCTCTCGCCAGGGAGGAATAAATTAAATCCTGCCATCCTGAGATATCCATTTCTCTCCCTAGAGCCTTTCTGCCTTCAAGTAGAGGATTTATACCTTGTGATCCTATTCGTGACACCAAATATATCGCTAATGTTATATCCACAGCGGCTGCTATGAATATGCAAGTGAATTCCCAGGTTTGAATCACAAGATATAACAGACTCTTCTTCATTGAAGATGAAACCAAAACATTTATTCCAACCCCAGAAAGGCGTAACAAAGAAATATATACACATTATCTATGTAGGGAGTACCAAAGCCTTCACTCCATAAGGTCTCCCCACAAACAAATTCTCTTAAGCAAAATCACTTCCTCTCTCACTCACACTTATTGCTCTGCTCTGCCTGCCTGCTCTCTCTCTCCAAGCTCCAACTCACTCCAACTTCCTACTCCACCCATTCAGCAAACTCCTCCCACCACAGGCTCCATGTGACTCAGACTTGTGTGATTCAGGCTTCTATGTGACTCAAGCAGGTCACATAGGACTATTAAAGGCTGGGAAAGATCTTCCTATTGCATTAACATTACACAGACTTACACCTTGATTTTCCAAAAGGTAAAGAGATGCTGTATCTGCATAGGTGGTCACAGGATGGCTAGGGTTATCTCCACTAAGTGGTCATAGGATGGGCATTTCCTCATGTTTGGCAAGATAGGGTGATGCCAAAGGGCAAAGAAGCAACAAAAATATTTGGGGGAACTTCTATATGATTCAGTCAACTTTGCCACACTAGGATGTGTCATGATGATTAGGCAGAAAAGGGTCGAGGTCCAGAGGTCCTCTTTCCTACCCTGGCCATGTACCCACTTATCAGGCCAAAAGGATGGAAATGCTCCAGTTAGCATCCTTTGGTTAAACAAGTAAACTTCATAATAATAAAGTAATAATTTGCAGTTTAAAGTTTGGGAGCCTAACATAAGAAGGAATCTATCTAACCTTATCTAATTATGCCCAAATATATGATACATAAAATATTTATTAATACTAGTTGATTAAACAAACTAAATATATATTATTAGATAAACATAACAGAAATAATCACTACTATCCCTATGGAATCATATCAAACTGAATAATACTAATTGGAAATAAGGCAGGGGTCTAAATAACATAGGGGGTCTAAATTAATCATTTCCCAACACATAATTAATTTGTTGTTTAACTTTGTTTAACTGCCTTTACTCTCCTTTTGTTACAAAGGATGGATTATTGGCTAGAGAAGTGAAAGAAAAGCATTTGGAAAATAATAGAATATTAAAACAAAAGACATCAATTAAAATTAAATAGAATACAAATTATGCCAAAAGAACACAAAATAATTAATGTAACTGGCTAAAGTGTTTACCACACAGCCAATGAGAAAGTTGGACTTTTGAAAGAATTTGGCCCATGATATGTCCTAATGTAGGGGTAAAAATAAACATATTATGAGTTCCTCATTGTCCCAATTTGTATGACTGGTAGAGACTTCCCCTTACCACTCCAAATGAGAAAAAGCTTGTTTCTCTACACCATTTCACTTTTTTATTAATGAAGTTACCAACGGACCTGAGTTTTTCCTTGCAGCGTCCATTCTGACACTTTCTTACACAGAATAAAAACATCATAGGATGTTAGATTCACAGCTGAAACTACTGACCCCAGGTGGTCTGTTCAATTGGATGTGAACTGAAAGGATTCAGAAATAGAGTTTTGTCTCCTGTGGTTATAGAAAGCATCCTCTGAAGCCAGAATAGGAAGATTAATCAGAATATTCCTTTGTACATGTGAATAAATATTTTCTGCTCTGATTTGATGTGATGTTTATTGCTTGTAATGTTGGCATTTTTGGACATAAAGTTACTTTAGAAAGTCACATTTAGTGCTTTCTTTTTTTATTGCTTTTCCCCTGGTCTTTTAGCACTTCAGATGATTGCTAGGGCCATGTGGGTGCTTGATCATTTTTTCAGTAAAGGGTATGAATATTTCTGAGTGTTTCAGCAGTGAATGCTTTTTAAATTCTTTGTTCTAACAGTATTTTGATCTGTGGATTTATGTATCTGATCCTTTGAAAAAACCTGCGACATTGCCTAGGAGCCTTTGGCTGTGTTGTCATACTGTGCCTTCTGTTTCCCCTTAAATCAGTTCGGATGTTTTTGCAGAGTGTTAGTCCCTGAAGTATCTTGGATTTTCAGAGCTTTTCACAAATTTACATGATTACCTAGATCTAGCAATCATCTTCCTTCCTTGAAGCTTGAGTTTCTCCATTTTCTAGAAGCTTCTTCCTCTCTTCTTATACAACTATCAGGTCTCTCATATTTCAGCTGCTTGAAATCCAGGACACCCATATTAATAATTCACTAAATTAGTAAGCATTTATTAAGCACCTACTATGTGGCAAGAGTTATACTAGGAACTGGAGATAAAACCACAAAGGGGGGGGGCGCAGCCACTGACCTAAAGTAGTTTAAATTTCAAATTATCTTTATTTCTCTGCTGGTATTTAGCACCATGTTGAATTACTATTATTCAATCCTTAAAATCCTTCCTTCAGTTCTCCTTCCTTCCTATACTACTTTCCTAAACCTCTCTTTTTTTTCCTTAACTCTCATTTTTGAAAGAATAATCTTGATTCCTGATTTCATCTCCTTAGCATTCGTTCCTCAAATTGACTTCTTATACAAAGGAACCATGGAAATATGCATCTCGAAAGACATCAATCTGAAGCTATGGTGGGAAAGGTTACTGGAACTGGTATCAGGATGGGAATTTGAATATTAAATCTGCTATTTATTATCTATGGGATCTTTACCAAGTCCTTTCACCTCACTGAGCCATAGATTTTTGTAGTGCCTAACAGTACCTTACACATTGCAGTAGCTCAATAACATTTGTCTAGTTGGGTTAAATTTAATCATAGGCTTATTGAGAATATTATTGTCACAAAATCCAAACCATAGACTTATCAGTCGAGGTTAAAGGAATCTACAAAGCCATTTGTTTTAACCCTTTCATTTTTTATGTGAAGGGGAAAAAAGGTACCTGGAGTTTCCCAAGATAATCTAAATAGTAACTATCAATAAGAAGGATTGGAACCCAGGGTCTCTGACTCCAAAGCCTTTTTTTCCCATTACCTCGTCATTGTGAATGAGTAAAATATTATACATCAAATATTCTCAGGTACTGGCTATCAGTGCCTTGAGGGCTTCAGTTACTTTAGTAGTTCCCAGAATCCTTATACCCACAAAGTATTTTCATTTTGTTCACATTTTTTATTAAATTGTATTTTATCAGAACACAAATACAAAATAGAGAAAAGAAACAAAAACATATCATAAACTTAAATATTGAAACTTAAATATAAAGAAAGAAAGAAAGAAAAAGCATGTCGTGTGCATAGCAGAACATAGGAGAGGACTCAAAATACATAACAAAAATTTTCATTTCAAGAAAGCCTGTATGATAAATAATACACCTTGTGTTGAGAGTTGTCCATCTTTTCTTTGCTTTCTTGTGTTTTCTTTTGTTCTCTGCTGTGTGCTTTTTGACTTTGTTCTTTTTTCTCTTCCCCCACCCCCTCAAAAGGCTACAATATAACTTAGATATTTCTTGATATATACATACACTCATACATATATACATGCATATATAGATATACACTTTCCCAAACATAACCTACCCCTGATCTTTGTTTTTTGTTTGTGCATATCTTTTGTTTTCTATCCTTCCTGCCTCCTCTACTTTACTTCTACCCGCTACATCACCTTTCTATTATTTGCCTACCACCCTCCTCCACCAACCACCCTTCCTTCCTATTACTTGCCTTCCCCTCCTCTAGGGATCCCTCTCCTGTTCCCATATTCCCATTAATCTAAACTCCCTTTACCTATTCCCTCATTCTACCCTCTAAAAATCCCTCCCTTGTCCTCTCCCCCCTCACTAAGCCCCTACCATTTTATTTCTTCTAAATTTAGAAGACTTTTATACTCTACTAAATATATATGTATTGTTGACTCTTAAACCCATTCCTGATGAAAGTAGGTTATCAGAACTACCAGCCCTCTTCTCTTTCCTTTCTTCTTCTTGCACCTCTCTTGTATAAAATAGTTACTCTTTTTGGCTGTTTCTAAATGGTTTTACATTTTAAATTCATATCATATTCTGGTTTATTCTCCTGTTTCTTATAAGCTTGACAATTATTAATAAGAATGTTAGACATACATTTTGCATTTTATGTCATGTAAAAGGTAAGCAGTCTGTTCTTGTAAATCCCTTATAGTCAATCTTTGGTATATACCCTATGTGTCTCTTAGTTCTTGTATGTCAAATCTTCTATTAAGTTGAGGATGTTTTTTTAACAAAGTCTTGAAAGTCTGGGGGTTTGTCAAATATCCATTTTTTCATTCAAAATCATACAGAAATTTGAAGGGTATGATATTTTTGGCTGGATCCCCAAATCTTTTGCTCTTTTATATATTGTGTTCCAAGACCTGTGGTCCTTTAATGTCTCTGCTGGTAGGTCTTGTGTAATTCTAATTGTGGCACTATCATATTTAAATTATTTTAATCTTGATGCTTTTAATATTTTAGCCTTGATCTAGGAATTTCAGAATTTGACCATGATATTCCTATGAGTTTTTATCATAGGATCTCATTTAAGTGGTGTTCTATGGATTTTTTCTGTTTCTACTTCTTCCCTGCCTTGTTCTAAAGCTTCAGGACAATTTTCTTTAATTATTTCTTGTATTATTGTATCAAGATTCTTTTCTTGATCAGAGTTTTCTGTTACTCAGATTATTTTTATATCATTTTTTTCACTATTAAGTTCATACAAAAATATGGTGAACGAATATGAGGTCTATGAAATTTGGTGAACTTAAAAATGGGTCATCATGTAATATATATCTTTCCTCCATAAGAATATTGTCATGTTATTTTCAATGACACAAAACTAGTATATTCTTGGAGGAAGTAGTATATTCTTGCAGAGATGAATTAGGAGTCATCAAACATTGATTCAAACATTTCCAGGAGATATGTGTTTCACTGGTTTCCATCCTTTGTTGTGACAATTGTCACTAATTTTGTTATTGTTAATGCCAGTTTTTACATAGATAACATCTTTCTGTAATACTTAAAAGAATTCAGCTGTTTTTCTCTTGGACCTTCCCTCATTCATTCATGATGTAGGGACATCTTCAGATTTTTAGATGTTTTTTGGACATCTCTTTTCCATATAAAATTCTGTTTTGTATTAGTTGTTTGTATAGTATGTCATATAATTCCCATATCACTTGATTATAAGCTCTTCAAATCAAGAGACTATGTCTTAATTGATTTTGTATATCTTTAGTATCTTTAAAATGAATTTAAACAAAAAAACCCCACTATTTTCATGGCCAATGAGCTGCTTAGATAGTCCAATGAGATAGATGCCTTTCATGAAAATCTGGTCAACAGAAGTAGCCATGGGAGGCAGCTACATGGTACCTTGGGGAAAGCGCAGGATCAGAAGTCAGAAAGATGTGAGATCAAATATACCCTCAGGTACTTACTAACTCTGTGACCTGGAGAATTTTTTTTATTCTCTACTTGCCTCAATTTCCTTAACTGTAAAATGGAAATAATAGCACCTACATTCCAGGGTTATTCTCACCATCAAATGAGCTAATATTTATAAAGTTTTTTGCATAGTAGGTGGCACATATTAAGCACTTAAGAAAAACATGGTTTCTTCCATCCTTCCCTTTACACAAAATAAGGAATTTTTAAATGTTTCTATAAATATGATTTTTTTTCTTTTGAACAAGTAAAAATCCTACCCATCTTCTAAGACCTAAATCTAATACCATATTTTCCATGAAACATTCCCTTATGACCCTAGAAAAAATATTTATTTACTCTTAAATTTTGGAAGGGCTATCTCTACCAACACATGGGAAAGTATCTTTGAAAATATATAAATCCTAAATAGTTGCCCCAGGCACAAAGAGATTAAATGATTTTCCCAGGGTCATGCAGCTTCTGAAAGTGCAGGATTTGAGCTGGTTTTTATTTCAATCCAGCACTGTATTCAGTAGGCCATGCTTTACATCTTCAACATTTTTATGGCACATAAAGCATTTCTTGGCATCTTAGTTCATAGAATCATGATCCAGAGATAACTAACCCTCATTTTACAGAGGAAATTAAATCCCAGAAACGTTAAACAATTTGTTCAAGACATCACATACAAAAAATAGAAAAGATTGGATTTGAACCAGGGTCCTTTGACTCCAAAGCAAGCAATTTTTATATTAACCTTTGTCTGTACATCTTATCTCTGCTACTAGATGATACTAGACGACAAACACCTTGAGACTTCCTTAGTTGTTAGTGCCCTATCCCAAGCCAGTGCAAATAACATTACATTTACTTTCTATGTTTGTCATACAGACTTTGAGAACATGTTTTTCATCTCTATGTCTGTCCCAATAGAGTAAAAACTCCTTGATTGTAAGAACTGTGGTTGTTGTTCTTTTCCTTTGTCTTCCCAGTTTCAGAACAATAACTTTATAGGCTTATAGATTTACCTTGAATGGGCCATAAGTTTAAAACTGCAACGGACCTTATAAGTCATCTCTTTCAGTACCCTACAGTCTAAAGATGAGTTACAGGTGCCTATAGAAGTTTGGTGAATTGTTAAAAGTCACGCAGATATTAAGTAACCTGAGAGGGGATTCAAACCCAGGTCTTCCTATTCTATAACCCATAATTTTTCCACTGTATTGTGATGGGAGAAATGTCTTCTCTTTTTAAGTTCATGTAGTAGATTACTGCTGCTGAAATCAATCAACCACAATATAACAACTATAGGTAAAAACCTAGGTTTTATTATGCTCACACATAGGTTCAGGATGCAAGAAAATAACTCTGAACAAAATTGGAGTTTCTGACAAGCCTTTATAGAGAAAATTGTGTCAGAGAGACAGAGAAATAAATTCTTCGTATTGCAATCTCATACATTCTTTTAGGCCGTAAAAGTTTGAAAAAGGACAGATTCATAACTCCATGCTTCTTTCAGTTGAACAAACTTAGTTAAATAGAATCATAATCTCATATATCTCCTAAAGAAACAAACCTAGTTAAACAGATCCTATAGGCAAATTAAGTCAAGTTATAGATTCAACTACAATTAGAGGATTTGTAACAGGCTGATTAAGAGGGGAGAGTGAATCCTTCATCAAACAAGGCAAACCACATTATTTCAGGAACTTTTGACTTCCTTTTTGGCTTCTTATCTAAGGAATGATAGAGGCCTTAAGTAAATTTTCACATCCCATGGGAGATGTTTCAGGTAGCTCAATAACCTTCTAACTAGAAGAAATGATTCTGACCATATTAACAAACACTAATAAAAAGGAAATAAAAATTTTCCATAACAGTAGACATTCAATGAATTTTAAGTACCTAATGAATGAATTAATAAATGAATAAATGTTTTGTATTTATCTTTGTTT
This sequence comes from Trichosurus vulpecula, assembly GCF_011100635.1. Taxonomy (NCBI): domain Eukaryota; kingdom Metazoa; phylum Chordata; class Mammalia; order Diprotodontia; family Phalangeridae; genus Trichosurus; species Trichosurus vulpecula. The sequence continues at coordinate 215,979,383 of NC_050579.1, forward strand.
CCCATAACCTTTTGTATATAGTAGGTACTCAATAAACATCCGTTAAATGAATGAATGACTTTTAAAATATCTCCAACAGCATAGTTCATTGTACATGGTAAATTTTCAAATAAATAAATGTTTTGATTGATTAAATTGTTTCTATTTCCATAAATAAACCAATTAATAATTTCCTTCTGGCATATGAATTGTAGGACTATATAAACTGCTACTTTTCTAATTATTTTTAGAATCTTTGAGAACAAATGAATTACATTGTTCACATTGACCTCAAAAATGCATATATTCTTCAAGATATGCAGTTTCAACCAAAGAAATCATAAAGGACAGAAAACAATAACACTTTTGAGACAGAGAAAGCTGTTCCCTTTTCTAGGAAAAGAAGATTCTAGATTTCAACTATTAAAAAGCAATTTTGTTTTCTGCCTAGAACAGCTGTCTTTAAAACAACAGCAAACCACGATGTTTATCTGTTTTAGTGCAAATCAAATACTGAGATGTAATCAATGGCTGAGATAAACAATGTCTTCTTAATTATCAGCTGTACTGCTTCTAATTACAGCCATTAACACCTGATTTACTTGTTCCTAGGATCAAGTGATCCTGTCAAAAGATTGTATATTCCACAGATTTCAGTACAAATTAGCCTTGATCATGGAGCTCTTTCCTGGTTCCATTCAGCTATATTTATTAATTGCTGCCTGTGTACCAGAAACTGTACTAAGCCTAAAAATTCAAAGATACAAAGACAAACAACAATAACAACCCCATTTCCTATCCTTAAAGGGCTACCGTTCAATGGGACTAGGGGTGATAGAAATGGAAGGGGCTGAGGTAGAACAGTATATAAACAGATAAGTTAATTTAAGCTATATACAAAGTAATTGGGAAGAGAACTGGGTGGGGGGAGTAGGATAAGCATTATATAAAAACTAGAGAATCAAAGAAAGCCTCTAAAAAGGGGCATTTATTTTAAGGATGCTTTGAAGGAAGCTAGGGATTATAAAAGAAAGAAGTGAAATAAATTTAACACAATTACAATGACATAACTCAGCAGAATCACATTTAAATATACATTTATACGGAAAAAAAAACAACTACCAAATTAGTCCAAAATAGCCTTCTCTCTTTAAATGAGATCTCAACTTTTTGTTAACGATCATATGCAAAGTTTGAAGTATAAAGCATTCCATCTCTAGATTAGTTGGTCCTGTAACATTTCTGAGAAAGCATTTAAGTTTGTGGACCAAAAGCAGGGTCTTGAAATTAATCCCACTCACAACAGACCAATTTATAAGTCAAAGGTGGCAATATAGTACAGTGGAGAAAAAGACAATGGATATCCAGTCAGAGGTTTGTGTTTGTCCCTTAATACTTGTGTTCCCTTAGGCAAGTCATTTATAACTTGCTGGACCTCAATATCTTTATCTAGTCAATAAGAAGAAATAAGACTTTTATTTGAAGAACTATAAGGTCCCTTCCAACTACAAATTTATGAAATAGCTGTTTTATATGAAAAAAAATCCCTTATTTTGAACTTAGTAGGAGAATGGATCTATTAATGTCCAAAAGAAATGCATACAAACCAACAACAAATCTCAGTCAGGAAAATAGAGGAGTCACTGGCTAGGAAAATCCTTATTCTCTGTTTTTGGACTGATGTTTATACCAGTAATCCTAGTGTTATTTTCCAGGGTATTTGTCATTGAATGTTTGAAGAATACTACCTTGAAATTTCATGAAGTAATGAAATTGGGTGATTTCACATGTCTTTTAGGCCAGAACCTCATATTGATTATCTTTAACTTTTTGTTGTTGTTGTGGTTCAGTCATTTCAGTTGTGTCTACCTCTTCGTGACCCAGTTGAGGTCATCTTGGCAAAGATGTTGGGAGGCTGTGCCATTTCCCAAACCATATCTTTTACTATATCAGAGGAATTAGGTTATAGCCTTCTTATCTAAGGAATAATTGAGACCTTAAGTAAATTTTTACATCCCATGGGAGATGTTTCAGGTAGCTCAATAAACTTCTAACTAGAAGAAATGATTCTGACCATATTAACAAAAATTAATAAAAAGGAAATAAAAATCCCTTTTCAGATTTTTTATTTTAAATTTTTGTATCTGTGTAGATTTAGAATCCTCCAATTATTATGCTTATATGCTCAGTCTAGGATCCATTATAATAAACCTGGAAGATTTTATGTAAAAAAAAACCTTGAGGAGGTGGAAATACTTTGTGTCTAATTTCTGTATATTCATATATGATTCACCACTTATGTCATTATAACACATATACAGAAACAATTTAGGTATTTTAAAAATATATTGGAAGGTCCCATTTTGTAACATTTTTATTTAATATTTTACTTTTTCTAATTACATGTAAAAATAATTATTAACAGTCTTTATTTTAACAATTTCAAGTTTCAAATTCTTTCCCTTACTCCCTCACCTCACCCTTTTCTGAGACAGCAATTTAATGTAGGTAATACATGTACAGTAAAGGAAAACATTTCATTATTAGTCATGATGCAAAAGAAAAAAACAAACTAAAGGAACATTTAAAAAAGTATTTTTCTCTCTGCATTCAAATGCTATCAGTATTTTCTCTGGAGGTGGATAGTATTCTTCTTCATATATCTTTCAGAATTGTCTTGGATCATAGTATTGCTGAAAATAGCTAAGACATTTTCAGTTCATCAGCAGACAATATTGCACAATGTTCTCCTGGTTCTTCTCACTTCGCTTTGTATCAGTTCATGTAAGTCCACATTTTTTCTGAGAGCATTCTACTCCTCATTTCTTATAACATGATAGTATACCATAACAATCATATACTACAACTTGTTGAGCACTTCTCCAGTTAATGGGCATCTTCTGAGTTTCCAATTCTTTGCCACAACACACATGAAGAGCTGCTATAAATATTTTTGTACATATATGTGTTTTTCCTTTTTATTTTTTTATCTCTTTGGGATACAGACCTAGTACCAGTATTGCTGGTTCAAAGGGTATGCACAGTTTTATAGTTCTTTGGGCATAGACCCAAATTGTTCTCCAGAATTCTTGAATAGGTTCATAACTCCACCAAAAGTGCACTAGTATCTCAGTTTTTTTCCCATATTCCCCCCCCCAATATTTGTCTTTTTCCTTTTCTGTCATATTAGCCAGTCTGATAGTATGGGATGGTACTTCAGAGTTGTTTTAATTTGTATTTCTTTAGTCAATAGTGATTTAGAGCATTTTTCATATGACTATAGATAGCTTTGATTTCTTCAACTGAAAACTTCCTGTTCATATCCTTTGACCATTTATCAATTGGGGAATGGCTTGTATTCTTAGAAATTTGACTCAGTTCTCTATATATTTTTCACAATTGTTTGCATGTTTTCATTTCCTACCCCTATCTCTATTAAATTGTACTCTTTGAAAACAGGGACTGTCTCTTGCCTTCCTTTATATCCTCAACACAGCACAATTTCTGACATATTTTTGTTGTTCAGTCTTTTTTTCACTCATGTCCAATTTTTCGTGTGGATGAGTAATTAAGATTTACTGACTGCCTGATTTTAGAAGAGCTGAGTTTGAGTACTGACTCTGGAAATAAATCAGGTAAATCACCATACACAGGTCATTAGTTTATCGGTTCCCCTGGCAACTCTGTAAGACTGTGACAGGAAATTTACCAACCTGCATTAGAAAAGGGGCCTCCCAACACCAGGAAGTCCATATGTTGGGCTGAACCAATAGCAAATAATGTGACTACCAGAACAATGTCACTTGTTTCACAATGTAGAAGCCCTCTAATTTATTGATTATTTCTTCTTTCCCAAAATCAGTAATTCCTTTTTCATATGTTCTTTTAATTCAGTTGAAATAAGCTAGCTTTGTATGTGTCCACTATGTTTAAAGCATTGTGCTAGGTGCTAGGGAAATGGAAACTGAAGACCAGACTCTGGCCTCAAATAACCCATATTCAATAAATAAAGTGTTTCCTAATACTAGATGTAGAACTACTCAAACCTGAAGGCTGATCAAAAAGCAGAAAACCATAAAAGAACTTGGTTGTAAATTTCTTGGAGATAAACCAAAAGATATGCCATCAGCAAGTTCACCAATCTGGAATAGCTTGTAATTTATTAATTCGGGTGCTGAGAAGTTAAAATAAGACTCTATCATACTTATGAAAAGCTTACATTTTACTAAGAATTATGTGTTGCTGCACACTGTCCCTGCAGGACAGTTTTTCAAAGCTGTCATCTGGATAAATCCTGGCACCTGGTTTTGTTGCAGAATTGAAAGTTTAAACTCTTTGTATGCAGGTCTAGGGCAAGCTTAAATATTGCTTGAGAAACATGTATTGGTTATTCCATATGATTGATTTACTGGTGCTTCCAATGGTGTGGGTATATATATATATATATATATGTGTGTGTGTGTGTGTGTGTGTGTGTGTGTGTGTGTGTGTGTGTGTATGTATATATGTATATATGTATATATATATACACACAATATATTGTATACACATATACATATACTAATATATATATAAACTCCCTTCTACATCTATATACAAATACATGTGCCTTTGTTCCTATATAATGTGAGTGTGTGTATATATGTGTGTATATATGTATATGAAAATGTTCTACAAATCTTCATAGAAGATTCCTAAAAGTCTGTGTGCATTTGTATGTACATTGTGTATTTATATACACATGCACATATGCATATGCCCAGATATAAATACACATACATGTATATAAACTTATGTATAAATGGAGATGACATACTTGTACGTAGACATACACACCACAAACACACATGCACACACACACACACAGAGGAATCAATAAATGATGTGGTAGAAACATTTAAACTTAGTTTATAACAATCTGTCAAAAGATAATCTTATTTAATATGAATTTAATTTTAAAAATCAAGTCTTCAGGTTCTTAGGTAATTAAAGAATCACCAAGAGGCAATTTGCTACCTAGAAGACCCAGTATTATGGGCCACAGTGGCTTTGTGACCATGGGAAATTCACTTAACCTCTCACCTTTTCTCGAAACACTTTAACAATATAATTTATATAGCAGATGCTGATCTGCATTGGTAGTAAAAGTCTCCTCATTCAGGGAGTTTTATTTTTTAAATTTTTTAGACAAATACTAAAACTTAAATATATAAGAAAACAAAAAAAATTATAAACTTAAATATAAATGAAAAAAGAAAACAAACATGTCATGTACACAGCAGAACATAGGAGAGGGTTCTGAACATATAGCAATAACTTTTCATTTCAAGAAAGTCTATATATCAAATAGTGCGCATTATGTTGAAAGGTGTCCACATTTTTTCTTTGCTTCCTTGTACGTTTTTTTTGTTTTCTGCTGCACAATTTTTACTTCGTTCTTTTTTTCCCCAACCTCCCTCCCCCCACCACCACCCCAAGTCTACAATTGAGAATGGATATATTTATATATAGGTACTGATATATAGACACATGTATACATATATACACATAGATACATACATACATAAACATATACTTTCCCTAAAAGATTTTACTCCTAATCTTGTTTTTATGTTTGTGCTTATCTCATTTTTCCTCTCTCTCCTAACTCCTCCATTTTACTTCTACCTGCTACCTTCCCCTCCTATTACTTAACCCACCCCCACTCCAGCAATCCCTCCCTTATGCTCCCATTACCCTAAATGTAAAGACCCTTCTATATCTCCCTTTTAACCTATTCCCTCACCCTCCCCTCTAAAGATCCCTCCTTTATCCTCTCCCTCCCTAACCCCTTAGAGTTTTATTTCTAAACTTAGAAGACTTTATACTGTTCTAGATGTATATATCTATATCTCTATCTATTGATAAATGCATATATATGTCCATATATATGTATCATATATATATTTTCCCCTCTTAAACCCATTCCTGATGAAAGTACATTTCCAGAACTAACAGCCCTCCTCCTCCATCTAATTCCCCTGTATCAGTTCTTCCTCTTGCACCTCATTTGTTTAAGATAATTACCCTTTTAGCTGTTCTTGAATGGTTTTAATTTTTGAAGTCATATCATACTCAGATCTACTGCAATCTTTCTTATGAGCTACCTAATAACAATCTCAGACATAAGTTTTACATTTTCTATACAAAAAAGGTAAACATTCTATCCCTATTTCGTCTCTTACAGTTGGTCATTGGTATGTACCTTATATTTCTCTTGGCTTTTGAATGTCAAATCTTCCATTGAGTTCAGGGTTTTTTTTAATAGAGTCCTGAAATTCTGACAGTTGATCAAATGTCCATTTTTCCCCATGCGGAATTATGTTTAGCTTTGTTGGGTATGATAGTTTCAGGTGGAAGCCCAGTTCTTTTGCTCTTTGACATATAGTGTTTCAAGACCTGTGATCTCTTGGTGTTGCCTAGGTCTCGTGTGATTCTGTTTATGGTACCATCATATGTAAATGGTTTCTTCTTGTTGCTCCTATTATTTTGTCTTTGATCTGGGAGTTTCAGGATTTAACAATAATATTTCTGTGAGTTTTCCTTAAAGGATCTCTTTCAGGTAGCAATCAGTGGATTTTTTCTATTTCTACCTTCCCCTCTGTTCTAATGCTTCAGGACAATTTTATTTAATTATTTCTTGTATTCTTGTATCAAGATTTTTTCTTGATCAGAACTTTCAGGTAGTCTAATTATTCTTATGTTTTCTCTTCTTGATCTGTCCTCTAGATCCATTGGTTTTCTTATGATATGTATCACATTCTCTTCTATTTTTTCATTTTTTGTATATTTTTAAAAATTTCTTCATCTGTTATAATTTTGCTGGCTTCCCCTTGCCCTGTTCTGATTTTCACGGAGTCATTTTCTTCCTGAAGCTTCTGGATCTCCTTTTCTAATTGGTTTACTTTCTTGTCATAATCTTTGTGTTTTTCTTGTATTATTCTTATTTTTCTTTTTAAATTTCCTGCCCTCTCTCTCATTTGATTTTTAAAGTTTTTTTAAAGTTCTTCAATGAATTCTTTTTGGAGAGGTTACCATTTGGCATTACTCTTTGGAGTAGAAGAGAGTTTCTTTGCTTCAGTATCCTCCTCTGAAGGTGAACCCGGGTCTTCTCTATTCTCATAGTAGCTTTTTATGGTTGGATTCTTTCTCATTTGCCTGTGCATTTTGGGGGTAATAATTTAGTTTTTACAATCACCTCTAGTCCTCAGTTATGGGGGATGGTGCCTCTGGCCTCTGATCCTCTTTAGTTCTTCCCTTTGACCTTGAACTTAAACTAAGACCTCCAGGCTCCTGTAAGTGCCCACAGTCAGTGGCATCACCACCCCACTGCTTCTCCACTCCCTAGGCATGTGCTTATTCCTTCTTGCCCCAGCTGCTCTTTGCAGGACAGCTGGGTCTGGCATTCCTTGTCAACAGAGGGAGTTCCCTAGATCTGCCCCAGGTCAGGTGCCCAACTCCCAAAGTTCCTGTGTCTAGGGCTGAGGCAGCCTCTTAAACCAACTAACCCCAGGGCTTGCTGCTTGTTGTTAAAGTGGACCCTAGCTTGCAGGTGTTTACTCGTCACAGGGAGGAAATCTCAGTCCTGGGATTTTTCTTCAGGTCTTTTCATGCCAGAAGGACCCCTGTTCTGCCTATATTCTTATTTGTTTTCACAGTTCTATGTTTGCTTAGAGGTGCTATTTTCTCTCTTTTGTGGAGGAAAATCCTGAAAGCTTGAAATTTTCTGACCTGCTTAGCCATCTTCCCAGAATCCTCTACCCATGGGATTTTATAAAACAATAAAATTACAGAGCTTTGGACCTGAAGTCAAGAAGTCCTGTTTTTACATCCTAGCTATGTGACCTTTGGTAAGTCACTTAAACTCTCTCTTCCTCAGTTTACTCATTTGTGAAGTGGGGATAGAAACAGTACCTATCTCACAGGGTTGTTTGGAAAATCAAATGGAATAATATTTGTGAAGTGCTTTGCAAACTTTAAAATACTATATAAATGCTAGCCATTATTTATTATTTGTCTGTGCCTCTGTCTCCTCTTCTGTAAAATAGGGATATTAGTACTTGTAGTGACCTACCTCATAGCATTGCTATGAGCCTCACTTGAAACCAAAAAGGTAAGCTGCCCCATGAATTCTTTTTTGTTTGTTTATTTCTTTTTTGTAATTTATTTTTTATTTTTAGTTTCCAACACTCAGTTCCACAAGTTTTTAAATTCCAAATTTTCTCCCCCATCCCACTCTCTCCTCTCTCCTCCACCCACCAAGGCTATATGTAGTCTGATATACGTTCTACATATACCTTCACATTAAACTTATTTTCACAATAGTCAAATTGTAAAGAAGAATTATAACCAATGGAATGAACCATGAAAAATAAGACACAAAACCAAAAAAGAAAAAGGAGAAAAGGAGAGAGCAAATAGTTTGCTTCAGTCTGCATCCAGACTCCATAATTCTTTCCTCTGGATGTGGATAGCTTTTTCCATCATGAGTCTTTTGGAGCTGTCTTAGAACCATGCATTGTTGAGAAGAGCCAAATCTATCAAAGTTAGTCATCACCAATACCATGTGTCTGTAATCATGCATAATATTCTCCTGGTTCTGTTCCCCTCACTCAGTATCAGATCATTTCCAGGTTATTATGACATCTGTCTGCTCATTTCTTATAGCACAATAGTGTTCCATTACATTCATATACCACAACTTATTAACCATTCCCCAATTGATCTCCCTCATGAATTTGAAAGTCAGTTGTTGTAGCTGCTGCTGTTAGATTGGGGTTAGTACTGCTAGGTGTTATTTGCTCACATTTTACAAACTGAGTTCTCCATGTGTAATGTGAGTTGATGAGAGAATGCTAATGAAATAATTTATAACCAACCTATGATGTAAGTGCTATAAGGTATTATAACTGTTGTATAGATAAGAAAATTGAGGCTAATATATGATAAATTACTTTCTTGCCAAAAATCATATGATTAGGAAGTTTCTGAGATAGTATGCACACCCAGTCCATGCTGCTTTTCAAGGCTAGAAATATTTTCCCTTTTGAAACATTTCACATGAAAATCAAATGATGTATACATTACAATACTTCTTTTGGCAACATGTTGACAAGAAAATAGACTTTAATTCCTCCATTTTGCCTTAAACTTTCTCCAGATCCCCAGAACCCAATTAATGGATTCTGAATTATGGTTCTGGAAATCTATTTGTAGCCCCAGTGTGTCCCACAATAATATTAACTTGGAATATGTAAATCAAAGTCTATATTTGAAATATTTTCCATAATAAAGTCACCAATAGTTAGATGATTATTTTTACCTTTAAAAGAAGGCTTCTATAATTTTTTATCAATATTTTTTACCATAATGAAAAAAGGAAGGCCATGGACTCCATTTGATGTCTTGAAAGAAATTGACATGAAATATGCTACATGAAAATAGTAACCATATAATATTTTAGAGATAAATATATAAATTGGAATATGAATTTTATGTGATATCCAGAGAGAAACTGGGTAAACAGAAAGCTATGACTAAAGGGGATATTTTGAAGTTCAATTAGTGGGGGACGGAGATCATTTCTGCATGACTTTACATATCTCCTTGAGGGAATCCTTCATAACCAATATAAATTTGGAGACTTTTAATCAATTGTCTTTTATATTTTACTGCAGCTGCCTTAGGAATTAGGTTCCTTTACCTTAGATCAACCCAGGGATCATGAAGGTGAATTTGAGAAAATAGTAGTCCATTTAGATTAATTCAGAGAAGTCCCCAGAACTGAGTCTGGATCTCAGGTTGTTTTACCTGTCCACATAATTTAAATTAAAAAAAAGGCACGACTCTCAATCTCATCATGTTCTTGTGGACTACTGATGGAACTGATTATTTTGTGTCCAGGAGAAGGTTATAATAATTTTACTATTTTTTTCTATTTTATCTTTCATTTAACCTTATTTAAGGTTGCTTTTTTCCATCTTTTAAGTTGATTTAAACTCCAGTTTCCTTTAGACTCTCACCTTGAATTTTTAAGTTCATACTATAGTTGTATCAAAGAAAACAGGTGTGTGGGGGGAGAAGGTGACAAGCATGAAAATTATAATATAAAGGATTTTTTCTATTAGTAAGACTAGAAAGTAAGAATATAACCAAAGTTACTTTGTAGTTTAAAAAATCCTTCTAGATAATTTTCTTATACTCTATTTTTCTCTGTGGAATAAAAAATTAAAAATTGACCATTCATGTCAAAAATACTAATTACAAAAGTAGTATTTTACTAAGTTGTAGAAAATGGAACATGTTGTGTCTAGTAGAGGCAGTTTTCTATTCCCTACCAGTCCCGCCCCATTTCTTATTCTTGTTTGTCCTTATTTTGATGTGAACAATGCCTGTTGGAAGTAGTATCTTAAGAGGCAATGAGAAACAAAATTAACCATGTAAACTATAGTATAAGGGAGAAAAAAAATCTTTACTGTTCCTTAAAAATGAGCCCATGGCATGCATTATAACTTTAAGCCATTAGTTGAGATTGCCAAATCAAATTGATGAAACTTAATTTTATATTTGCTAAAGGCATTTCTTTATTTTATCCTTGATACATGTTAGTTCTCTGACCCTAGGTAAGTCACTTACACATGGCCTTGGTTTCTATTTTTCTAAACAAGGGACGAGATGCAGCTTAGTGTAGTTGGCATAGGTAGCTTCATGGCACAGTGGAGTCAGGAAGACCTGAGTTCAAGTTCAATCTCAAACTTTTACTAGCTATGTGTTCCTAAGCAAGTCACCTAACTTCTGTTTGCCTCAGTTTCCTCATCTGAAAAATAGGAATAATGATAGCACCTATTCCCCAGAGTTGTTATGAAGATCATATGTGTTATTTGTAAAGTGCTTAGAACTATACCTGGCAAATAATGTACATGATATAAACGCTAGTTGTTACTGTTGTTATTTTTACGGGTCAGGATTTGTGTGAGGAAGAAGAGTTCAAGTATTCTATCTGAGAAATACGGACTTTATCACCAAAGAAAGAGTTGTGCCTAATTCTTCATGACCCCATTTGGGGTTTGCTTGGCAAAGATACTAGTATGATTCATTTGCCATTTCTTTCTCTAGCTCATTTTTTTTACAGATGAGGAAACTGAGACAAACAAGTTTAAGTAACTTTCCCAGAGTTACACAGTTAGACTTGAATTCAAGAATTTGAGTCTTCTTGACTCTAGAATTTACACAATGTGCACTCTGCCACCTACCTGTCCTTGAAAGAAGATAGATACAAATACAAGCAAGTATAGCAGCTCTTGTCCTCAAGGAGATTACATTCTAATGAAGAAAGAAAACATGAAGTGGGGAGGTAAGAAGAATGCATATGATGACCTGGTATAGACAGGCCAGGAAGTGGTGTAGAAATCTGGTTCACAGCTAAGTAAAATGAAAGTTTACATATAAGACCTGGGGCAACCTTGGACAGAATTCAAGGTATGTTGAGGTAGGGGGACAGTGTAAACATGAGGATGTCAGCTTGAGTGTAAGTAGCATGGTGACCAAAGTTCCCCACATCCATGAAATCATAAGTCCAAATTCTCCTTTTTGCCTAGAAAAATAAGCATCATATGGCCAATTTTGATACACTTAGTTCTTTTCAGCAATGCAATGATCTAAGACAATTCCAAATGACCCATGATGGAAAATGCTTTCCACATCCAGAGAAAGAACTACAGAGTCTGGATGCAGATTGAAACATACTAGTTTCTTTTCTTTTTTTTCTTTCTCTTGCCTGTTCCCTTTTGTTCTGATTCTTCTTTCACAACATAACTAGTGTGAAAATATGTTTAATATGATTATACATATACAGCTTTTGTCTGATTAGATTACATCATGGGGAAGGGAAGGAGGGGGGAAATTTAGGACTTAAAATCTTATAAAAGTATATGTTGAAAACTATATATATATGCATATATGTACATATATGTGTGTTTGTGTGTGTGTGTGTTAAAATGAGCACCTTAGCATCATCTACTTTGCAAGATTGTTAGGAGAATCAAATCAGATAGTGTATATAAAGTAGTTAACAAACCTTAAAGCTGTATAGGAATGTCAGTTAATGCTATCATTATCACCATCATCTCATTCTTCTCATCTATTTCAAAAGAGTTCAGGTAGAAACAGTCCTGTGAAAAGTCATTGTCTTGCTACTATTCTTTCATATTTATTGTGGCATAGACAATTAGGTCAGCAAAATAGCTGATTTGTGTAATTGAATGAAAATATTGGCATAAGTCAATCTTCTGTATGCTCATTGAAATCATCTCTGGACAATTTCAGAAGCAGGCAGGATGATGAAGATTATTACACGAAGCTCATTCTGCCTCCATTTTCTTTTCCTTCTCCTAGGTCTCTGCATTTTAAAAGCATTTTGTTCAATGTAGCTTGGAAATTGTAAGTGTTTGATAGGGTGACATCTATTAAAATCATTCTTAATCTTCTAGGTGTTAATATTATATCTGGGCAATTGTGGTCAATATGATGCAGATTTATCTGTGATAATGTTCCGTTTCTAGTTGAGTTCATTTGATTAATTCTTAAGGATGCTTTGAAATTTATATATGTAGCAAGGGAATATATCATTTTTTAGTTTAAGAATTAGAGAGGGCTTCTGCTTTATAATATCTTTTGTAGGTGATAAAGTTTTGCTCCTAATAATGATGTGCTGCACAGTTTCTACTTTCCTCTGTATTCCTACACACACAATCTGCTTTAGTCAATAAGTCTGAACTCCTTAAAGAAACCTATCTGTAATTCCTGGTCCTGAATTTCAATCACAAAGCCTTTGACTTCCATATCAAAAATCAGCATAATTCAGTTACTTATTTTATGCTTCTTTGTTCACATGTTGTTGAATGTAACACTTGAAGGGCCTCTGGTTCCCACTCTTGAATCTTTCATATACTTGATTCACTGGTAAACCACCTTACATTTACTCAATCCAGTCAGTGAATTCCTATTGATCATTCCTTTTGATGGTCGTTACTGTTGCTTAGAGAAGTACAATATACTTATTGCAAAAATCCTTTCTGTAAGTTGCTAACATGTTTATCCATTCTCAGAGAATGTCAATCAGTACTTTTGCTCCTTTCTGATGAATAAGTATTAGTTTCTGCATAGCTAACTTTAGAGTCATGGGACCTGTATTTAATTAATATCGTATAGATTTTGTTAGGATAGTTTTAAATGTGCACTAGTCCATTTTATAGCTCTGAAAGCATGTATTAACATCAATTAATTGTTCACAATGTATTCTTGCCATTCAGTTTAGAGTTCAGCATGGCAGTAAGTCTCTTGACATATGTAGCCACAGTTTTGCCTTTCATAGTTTTATGCTTATTTCATCTTAACTGAAGTTAGACCAAGGAATGTATAATCATTAGCTTTGCCAGTTCAATTTAGCCCCTAGATTAAAACTTGGTGTATTTAATTTGTAGCTTTCCTTTGCAAATGTTAAGCATTGCACTTACTCAATCCAATTTTTTTTTATTTTTGGGAAAGTTTTCTTGAATTATAAAAGCAGTTTAATATTTCCAACCAAAAGATACATAGTTTAATGTCACCAATGTGCATCAAGTAATTGAGGTTTCTTTTTTAATATAACTTCCTTCAAGTCGAATTTTGCCCTACTCAGAAGAGATCTTAGTAGGTGAAGCTAAGTGATACGGTGGATAGAGTGCTCAGAAAAATCTGAGTTCAAATCCTGCCCCAGACAAGCTGTGTGATCCTAAGTAAATCACTTAACCTATCTTCTTTAGTTTCTTCTCAATACAATGGAGATGATAATAGCATATATCTCGTGAGTTATTGTGAGGATAAAATGAGTAATATTCATGAAGCACTTTAGTAAACTTTAAAGAATAATATAAATGCTACCAATATTAATAAGCTATTATATATATTACCATGTAATCATATTTATAATTATTGTAACATTATAGTAATTATTATTATACTAAAATTGTTATTATTAATAATAGTCAGTTTGAGCTGAGACAGAGACAGATGTAACTTGTCACCTTGAAGACCTGTCATCCTGACCCAATTTGAGTCAGGCTAGATTTCCCTAAAAGACAATAGATCTGTCCTGGGTCTGATTTGCTCTTGTACCTTCCTTGACACTGAGACAGTGTTAATGTGTTTTCTTGGTCACTTTAGGGCATAAAACAAGTCTAGACCTCTCAGACTTGATAGATTTTTTGAGGCCATACCAGTTCCCAATCATATTCTGTTGACTAGATGAATTTCTATAAGGAGAACTGAGGGAGTTCCATTTCTACCTAAGCTGATGCAACTATATCCTTCTTGATATCTTTTTTTTTAAATTCTATAATTTGGTAACCTCTATTCCTTGACTGTTCAATGATCTGTTAGTGTTTATTTTTGTCCCAACATCAAGCCTACACTAATTTGACCCTAGGACTTTGGAACATCCTTTTTGCTATTTTGTCAATATATTGTTTTCTTGTGATAATAGATCATCGTTACTTATAAAAGCCATGACTCTTATATAAAGTACATAAACATGTAATTAGCCTATAAGGATATTATGCCTTCCATTAAGAAAAATTTGCCACTGTGTAGCATATGGGCTGATAATTGTATTATCAAATTATCCATTTAAGATCTTATTTGGCATTGCTACCTTTCAAATTTGTAGAGAACCATGACTTTCATTTGCTTACCTAAATATAATTATTCTGTTGCTCATTTTAGTAACTGCTAGAAAACTATGTTTTTCATTTGAGCCAAGTTGTACTTTTGTTGGGTTAAAGTTTATTTTACCATAAAAAACCCAGGAATTTTCCACATCCTTCTTCTTAGTGGCTTCCCACTCCTCTAATTCTTTGTTCCTTGAGCCTCTAAAGTGAACTTTTTAATGGATAGTGAATTGTGTATTTAGTTATTTTTATTGTTATAGTTAATTGTTAGCCATTTGACTTTCATTTTCAATTGTTGATTAAAGGTCTAATTAATTTCTGATGCTTAATTTTCCAGATTCTATCCCATATGTTGTTGTCATTGTTACCTTTATTAGAGTGACATAGTAGTCAAATATTTTTATTGAATATGCTGATTTGCTATTTTTTATAATTTTCTAATGCTTTCCTCAGGCTTCTGTCACTATTATATTAGACAATAGTCATTAGGAAAATTCCTTCATAGCTCCACATTTCCTGTTATGGTACTTACAGTAGCAATGATTTTAGAATACACCTTTATGTACAAGTCTCTCTCAAATATTGTAGGAGAATGTGTTCATATATGATGGTCATTGAAGATACCAGCTCTTGGAATTACTCTATTTTCTTATAGTGTGTTCTATTTATTAAACTCATAGAGCATTTTCTTTTTTAAAATTTATTTTATTTTTAATTTATGGAATAAAACAAACATTTCCATAGCATAGTATAATAAAAAAAAAAGTTATTGCAAATGAAACTGTAAATCTACTATGCACACTGTGCTATTCCTTTTAAATATACAACAGTTGTTATGTAAATTTTATTTTGTGCTCTCTGCTCCCACCCTAGAGATGGCTACTATTAGACAGAAAAGTCTGTGTGTGTGTGTGTGTGTGTGTGTGTGTGTGTGTGTGTGTGTGTGTGTGAAATTATTCTATACATACATCTATTCAATTCGTTCTCTGGGTGCTGTTAGTATCTTTCTTCATATGACTTTTATAATTAATTTGGGAATTTATAATAGTCAAAATAACTTATTTATTCAAAGTTGTTCTTAAAAAATATTGCTGTTACAGTACACAATGTCCTCTTGCTTCTGCTCATTTCACTCTTCATTATTTTGTGCAAGTCTTTCCATGTTATTCTAAGAACATTTCTTATAACACAGTAGAATTTCATCATACTCATACACAACTTATTCAGCCATTCCCCAGTTGATGGACGTCTCTGCAATTTCTAGTTCTTTGCACCCACAAAGAGAGCTGCTATAGACAGCTTAAAACATATGAGTTCTTTATCCTTTTTCATAAATCATTTTCCAAAATTCCATTCTAAGGATGCATATTTTCTTCAGAAAATTACTCTAGTTATTAGCAATAGTTTTGCCATGTCTTTCAGATAGCTTGCATAGACTTTTGTGTAAGTGAAGATTTAAAATGCTTTTGGCTTCTTTAACTTTTCCATCTCATATTTAAGTAAATTTTCAACTTGTATTCTTATTTAACTTATTTTTATTTACTTTATTTTCTTTCTACATTTACTTTGAATTATTCTGCATTACTTTTTTTATTTACTTTGGAGCTAAGGATATCCTTGAAAGCAAGAAAAAAGCAGTAATAAGTGTTTGCTTGTAAATGGGAAGCTTTGTTTTCAGGTTGGTTTTGATGAATACTTGTGCATAATATACCATTCATACATTCTGTATGGTTAAAGTATACTCATGATTTGTTCCCTTTTGTGGTTAGTGTTTTATAGACCAAAGGGTGTATACCATTTTTTGTGGTGAGTAATGGAATTTCTTATTTGTTCTGTTTTCTATTTGTTTTGTGTGATATAAGAACATGGAACAGGGCCAATCATCTCACTCTACTTAGAATCAAGCCAATTACTAAAATGATACTGAATTGGGGCAACTTGCACATTTAGGATATGCCATCTTAGATTCATAGAAACAGTTTTATCACACTGAGAAGAGTGCTAATCTAATCGGTGACTGAAACCCAGTTGAGCCCTTATTCAGGATTCTTGCTAGGTCTTCACAACTACAGTAGAAGTCTCAGAGTCCTTTCTGTCCATCATCATGGTTGCCATTGCTTTAATTTTCCATTGCCTCAGTTCCTTCCTACCCTCCTCCACCAAACTCATTGGTCAGACTGATATGAAAGATGACTTTGGTTTGAAGGTTGTTATTGTAAATATTTTTGATTTTACTCTTCTCATCTTTAACTTTTATTATTAACTTCATTAGTATTTAGGCATCTTTCTTTTCCTATTTTCTTGTATTTCAGTTTGTTTATTTTAAAATTCATATAAATTTAAAACTGGAAAGGAATTTAGATGTCATCTCTTCGTGACCCCTAAATTTATGAATGAAGAAAATGAGACTCAAAGATATGAAGTCATTTGCCCAAAACTACATGGGTAGTAAGTAACAGAGTTGACATTTAAACCATTCTGATTCCAAATCCTTCATTCCTTCCACTATTCCATGGCATACTACTGTGAAGCAATAATGCTATGATCCAAGGACACGACAGAAGTGACAGAAATTTCATGGTGTAATGTTGACTTCTTGTATATGATGCTATAAATCTGCATATTATTAATTATGTAAACTATTAATAGGCTGAAACATCGCATCAAAGTGAGAGATTGGCATAGGCTCTATAGAATGTGCAGATGAAACAAAACAAACCTTTTTCTACTAGGTCAAAGAAGAGATTATAGATGCACTCTAGTAACCTATATTTAAGTGCATATGGAGAAGTTCAGACTGGAACAATAAATAAGGTAATAATCTATTAGAAATTCCCCACCATCTGAACTCTCTCTGTCCATATATGTGAAGAAACAGCCTTCATCTTGAAGAGTATTCTGGAGTTATCATCTTCCCTTTAGGGATAATTTTCCTCCCTCTCCATGACCCAGAGAGGACATACCCTAACTTTAAATTGCCCCTTGTGGTCTATCAGTCAACCTTCAGAGCATACATGGAATTCTTTGTGGCTCTTTTATACTCAAGGAACCAGTAAGCAATGGCAATAAGCTGAACAACTCCTTCCTCCCCTGAGTGAACCAAGACTGCAGGATTTTCAATTTCTTTGAAGAAGAAACTAAGCTAAATTTCATCAGGGCGGGGAGTTAGGATATTGTTTCCACTAAAATAATCCAAAGCATTTTAATCTTTACTCCTTCTCATCCAACTCCTAAAACAAGACAATCATGAGCCCTGGAATTAAGATTTACAAGAAGTTTTGTTTAGTTTTGTAATTAACTAAAAGTTAAAAATATGATTGTTTCAAGTAACAGGTACTACAGTCTAATACGATTTGAGAAGATATTTATTTAAAACCTTGAAAATATGCTCTTAGAAAAATAGTAGTCTACCATTATAACTCTTTAGTAGTACTCAGTAGCTTTCTTTGGCACTAAATATTTTTATTTAAGTGCATAAAAATTATATAGCTATGATAACCATAGTACAATGGCTACTTTACCTATATGTATCCATTGCACATGAATATACATAGTTTCTACATGAACATATATGTATATGTGTGTATGCATGTTATATTTCATGTGTGTGCATATTTATCTGTATACATGCACATATATCGATATCTATATCTAGATGGATGATAAATACCTATCTTATTTATCTCCTAGATTATAGAGTACTAAAAATAGATTAATGCATAGTTTGCAGACTTGAAATGAGGAGCTCCATTCAAACCCTGCTCCTCTAACTATTACTTGATCTAAGTGGACATCTCCTCAATTCCTCTGAGCCTCAAGAAAATTTCAAAGACTAATTTAAATTATAGACAGAGTTCTCCATTGGAAAACGGAACTATGGATTTTTAACATATATTCACCAAATTACAGGGCACCTAGATGTTTCAGTGGATAGAGTGTTAGACTTGGAGTTAGGAAGACCTGAGTTCAAATCTGGCCTCAGATAATTGCTAACTGTATGACCCTAAGGAAGTAACTTAACCTCTATTTGCCTGAATCCATTGGAGAAGAAAATTGCAAACTACTTCAGTATCTTTGCCAAGAAAAATTGATGGACAGTCTCGTACATGAGGTTATTTATAGTCAGATATGACTGAATGACTAAAAAAACCCAGTAAACCAAATTTTGTTTACCAATCACAAATTCCATCCCTTGCACCTACATTCCATCCTGAATACACAGACGGATAGTTAAACATTGGATCAGTATGTCCAAAACTATACTCAGTACCATTTCCCCAGTCCCTCTCTTTTTCTCAACAACACTATTGATGTGAGAGATGCCATGATCCTTCTAGTCTTCTGGTGGTTGTGTAATCTCAGCATTAGCCTCAAATCCTCATTCTTTATCACTACACATATCCATTCACTTGCAAAATATTGCCATTTTTACCCATGAAACACATTTACACTTAGCCCCATTCCTTCCATTCATCTTAGTACCACACAGTTCGGGCTCTCATGATCTTTTACATAGATTATCACAACAGCCTCTTGATTACACTCCCTACCTAAAGTTACCCACCTTCCACTATCTTGTCACTGCGGCAAGATAATTTTTCTTAAGCATGGATCTGAATGTGTCACTACTCTGCTCAACTCTATTGACGGCATGCTTTTTTTCTTGAAGGGGGGATTGTTTTCTGTTAAAGCAATATTTTATTTTTTTCCAATCACATGTTAAAAAATTAGCATTCAAGTTTTAAGAGTGTGAGTTTCAAATTTTCTCCCTCCCTCCCCTAATTCTTCCCTAAGATGACAAGTAATTTAATATAGGTTATACTGTGCAATTATACAAAACATATCTCCATATTAGTAACATGATGAAAGAAAACAAAAATAAACAAAAAAGAAAGTCAAAAATAATATGTTTCGATCTGCATTCAGATTTTCCATCAGTTCTTTCTCTGGAAGTAGATAAAATTTTTCACATGAGTCCTCTGGAATTGTCTTGGATCATTGTATTGCTGTGAATAGCTAAGTCATTCGGAGTTGATCCTTTTAGAATATTGTGTACAATGCTCTTCTGTTTCTGCTCATTTCACTTTGCATCAGTTCATATAAGTCTTTTCAGTTTTTTTTTCTTTTCTGAAAGCATCCTGCCTATTATTTTTTATGGTACAAGAATATTCCATCACAATCATAAACCACAACTTGTTCGGCAATTCCTCAATTGATGGACAGCCCCTTAATTTCCAATTCTTTGCCAACACAAAAATGAACTTTTTAAAGTATTTTTGTACAAATAGTTCCTTTTCCATTTTGTTTTTTATCTCTTTGGGATATAGATCTAGTAATGGAATTGCTAGGTCAATGGGTATGCACAGTTTTATAGCCCAGCATAGTTCCAAATTTCCCTCCAGGATAGTTGAATCAATCTACAACTCCACCAGTAATGCATTAATGCCTCAATTTTCTACCATGCCCTCCAACATTTCTCATTTTCTTTTTCTGTCATATTAGCCAATCTGATAGATGTGGAGTAGTAGCTTAGAATTTTTGAATTTACATGTGCTAATCAATAGTTCAATCTAAACAATACTTGTTTGTATCATTATACTTCATCTGAAAACTGCTTGTTCATATCTTTTGAGCATTCATCAATTGGAAAATGGTTCTTATATTTATAAATTTGACTCAGTTCCATATGTGTATTTGAGAAATGAGCTTTTTATCAGATAAACTTGCTGTAATTTTTTCACAGTTTTGATTACTGTGTATTAACTTCCATCCTATTTTCCCCTGTTTATTCTACTCTTTCTCTTCTTCCACCATGTCTATCCTCTAAGGTGTTTTTTTATAGGGGTTAGGCAGGGGAATTGGGGTTAAGTGACTGGTCCAAGGTCACACAGCTACAAAGTGTGTCCAGTGTCTGAGGCTGGATTTGAACTCAGGTCCTCTTAAATCCAGGGCCAGTGCTCTACTCACTGTGCCAACTAGCTGCCCCTCCTCTAAAGTGTTTCGCTTCTGACTACTGCCTCCCCCAATCTGCCCTCCCTTCTATCAACCCCTCTTTTTCTCCCTTGCACTCTTACTTTCATATAGAAGATAGATCACTATACTCAACTGAGCCAATTATTTTTTAAATTTAATTTATTTATTTAACATATTTAGTTTTCAGCATTAGTTTTCACAAGAGTTTGAATTACAAATTTTCTCCCCATTTCTACCCTCCCCCCCACTCCAAGATGGCGTATATTCTGGTTGCCCTGTTCCCCAGTTAGCCCTCCCTTCTGTCACCCCATTCCCCTCCCATCCCCTTTTCCCTTCCTTTTTTGTAGGGCAAGCTAAATTTCTACTCCCCATTGCTTGTGTATCTTATTTTCTAGTTGCATGCAAAAAAAATTTTTTGAAGGTCTCTTTTTTAAAAACTTTAAGTTCCAAATTCTCCCCCCTCCTCCCTTCCCACCCACCCTTCCCAAGAAGTCAAGCAATTCAACATAGGCCACATGTGTATCATTATGTATAACCCTTCCACAATACTCATGTTGTGAAAGACTAACTAATTGGGTATCTTACCCCACAGGAAAGAAGAGGGAAGAAGATAAAAAAAGGGGGGGATGATTGAGGGGAGGGCAGATGGGGGTGGAGATAATCAAAAACAAACACTTTTGAAAGGGGACAGGGTCAAGGGAGAAAACTCAATAAAGGGGGAGGGGTTGGGAAGGAACTGAGCCAATTTTGATGAGAGTAAGGTTCAAGCATTTACCCTAGCTCCCCCATCTTCCTTCTACTATAAAAGTTATTTAAAGCCCCTTTTATTTGAGATTATTTATCCCATTCTACATCCTTTTCTCTCAGTGTATTCCTCTTCCTCACTGCTTATTTTTGTATTTTTATATAGCATTCCATCATATTCAACTCATACTCATGCTCTCTGGTGATACTCCTTCTAATTGTCCTAAAATGATAAAGTTTTTAGTAGTTAAAAATATATCCCAATTTAGGGATTTAAACAGTTTAACCTTATTGAATCCCTTATTATTTCTCTTTCACGGTTACCTTTTTCTGCTTCACTTGAATCTTTCATTTGAAAGTCAAATTTTCTATTCAGCTCTGCTCTTTTCATCAGGAATGCTTAAATGTCTTCTATTTCATTGAATATCCATTTCTTTCCTCTGAAATATTATCCTCACCTTTTGTGGGTAGGTAATTCTTGGGTCTGATTCTATCTCCTTTGCCCTCCAGAATATCAATTTTAAAGTCTCTGATTCTTTAATGTAGAAACTGCTAAATCTTATGATATCCTGATTATGGCTTCATGGTATTTAGATTGTTTCTTTCTGGTTGCTTGCAAAATTTTCTCCTTGATCAGGGATTTCTAGAATTTAACTATAATATTGCTAGGAATTTTTCTTTAGGGATCCATTTCAGGAGGTAATTATTGAATGCTTTCAATTTTGATTTTACCCTATGCTTTTAGAATATCATGGCAGTTTTCCTTGATAATATCTTGAAAGATGGTGTCAAGGCCCCTTTTTTTGATCATGGCTTTTGGGTAGTTTAATAATTCTTAAATTATCTTTCACAAATCTCTTTTCCCAGTCATTTGCTTTTCCAATGAGATATTTCACATTTTCTTTTATTTTGTCATTCTTTTGATTTTGTTTTATTATTGCTTAATGTCTCATGGAGTCATTAGCTTTCACTTGCACAATTTTCATTTTTAATAAATGATTTTCTTCAATGAGCTTTTGTACCACATTTTCATTTGGCCAATTCTACTTTTTAAAGGAATTCTTTTTTTTTTGTTTGATTTTTGTACACCTTTCTCCATATGACCAATTTAGGCATTTTATTTGGCCATTCTTCAAACCTGGAACTCTTTCACTCATTATGTGTACCTCCTAGCTTTCCTGGATACCTTCAAGTCTTATCTTAAGTCTAATTTTTTTCAATAAGCCTATCCTCATCCTATTTAATCTTAGTACCTTTCATCTGAGTTTACATGTAGTTTATTTTGTATGTTTCTTCTTTGTTCATAGTTGTTGGTATGTTATCTTGCCCATTAGATTATGAGCTATTTAAGACCATGGACTTTTCTTTTGGGATGAAGGCCAGGAGCAGGAGTGGGGTTTCCTTGTATTCCCAGTGATTACCTCCCTGTCTGGAGCATTGCTGACTCAATCAAGGTCTGTTATTAGTGTGCTGGGGCAAGGCCTCTGTGGGCCCAGTAAGCACTGAACTGGGCTACTCTCTCAGCCCAGTGAAATTGACCTTTCTCACTCCTAAGCAAGCTTGCTTCTAAGCTCTCTTTGTCTGGAAAATTATTTTACCTATCCTTTTATTGTTCCCCCCCTTTTAAAAATTTATATCTTATTTTTAATTTACAACACTCAGTTCCACAAGTTTTTGAGTTCCAAATTTTCTCCTTTTCCCTCTTCTACCCCCCGCCCCCAAGATATCATGTAATCCACTTTCCCATTAAATGTGTTTACAAGATGTAAAGAAGAATTATAACTAATGGAATGAATCTTGAGAAAGAAGAAGCAAAACAAAAAAGAGGGGAAATAGGAGCAAATAGTTTGCCTCAATCTGCATTCAGACTCCATAATTATTTTTCTGGATGTGGATAGCTTTTTCTATCTTAAGTCTTTTGGAGCTGTCTTTGAATCTTGTATTGTCCATCAAAGTTAGTCATCACAGATGCCATATGTCTGTAATTGTGAATAATGTTCTCCTGGTTCTGCTCCCCTCACTCAGCATCATATCCCATAGGTCTTTCCAGGTTATTATGAAATTCTTCTGCTCCTCAATTTTTTATAGCATAATAGTATTCCATTATATGCATATACCACAATTTGTTTAGCCATTCCCCAATTGATGGGCATCCCCTTGATTTCCAGTCCTTTGCCACCACAAAAATAGCTGCTATAAATATTTTCGTAGATACTGGTCCATTTCCCACTTGTATTCTCTCCTAGGGATACATCCCTAGAAGTGATATTGCTGGATCTAAAGATATGCACATTTTTATAGCCATTTCGGCGTAGTTCCAAATTGCTCTCCAGAATGGCTGGATCAATTCACAACTCCACCAACAATGTAACAATATTCCAATTTTCCCACATCCTCTCCAGCATTTAGCATTTTCCTGTTTTGTCATGTTAGCCAACCTGACAGGGGAGATGTGATAGAGAGTTGTTTTGATTTGCATTTCTCTAATCAATAGTGATTTAGAGCATTTTTTTTCATATGCCTATAGATATCTTTAATTTCTTCCTCTGAAAACTGCCTGTTCATATCCTTTGACCATTTTTCAATTGGAGAATGACTTGTATTCCCATAAATTTGACTCAGTTCCCTGTGTATTTTAGAGATGAGACCTTTATCAGAGACACTGGCTATAAAAATCCTTTCCTAATTTTCTGCTTCCCTCTTAATCTTTGTTGCATTGGCTTTCTTTGTACAAAAACTTTTCAATTTAAAATAATCAAAATTATCCATTTTGCATTTTGCAATGCTCTCTGTCTCTAGTTTGATCACAAATTCTTCCCTTCTCCATAAATTTGACCGGTAGATGATTCCTTGCTCTCCCAAACTGCTTATAGTATCAGCCTTTATACCTAAATTGTGAACCCACTTTGACTTTATTTTGGTATGCGGTATGAGATATTGGTCCATGCCCAGTTTCTGCCATGCTATTTTCCAGTGTTCCCCGAAGTTTTTATGAAATAGTGAATTCTTAACCCAGAAGCTGAACTCTTTGGGTTTGTCAAAGAGTAGATTACCATAGTCATTGAGTACTGTGTCTTCTGTACCTAAACTATTCCACTGATCCACCACTCTGTTTCTTAGCCAGTACCAAATAGTTTTGATGACTCCTCCTTTATAATACAGTTTGATATCTGGTGTATCTAGGCCACCTTCCCTAGCATTTCTTTTCATTAATTTCCTTGATATTCTAGAACTTTTGTTCTTCCAGATGAATTTTGTTATTTTATCCAGCTCTGGAAAACCCCCTTCTAATTTTGAGATATTATTTTAGCATTGTTTGGACAGGAATTTGGGAACATTCAGGTGACTCCCTGCCATTACTACACTATCTTGGCTTCACCCCCTCCCCCCCCCAAATCAATTAAAGACCTTCACTACCTGCACTTAACTTGTTTCCAATCTCCCTGTACAAAATACTCCTCCCTGGTTGTCTCTAACCTTATATGTGTTGTCTCCACATTTTGGAATGTAAGCCCTTTGTGGATAGGGACTGTCTTAATTGTTAAATTTATATCCCCCAGCTTCTAGCACAGCACCTTACAAATAGTTGTTGTTTGTCCTTCATTTTCAAAGGGCACAAATTACATCACAATGCTGTCTTAACTTGTCTATGAATTGGATTGAAGTGAGGCATACTCACACAAATTCATCAACTTCATTCTCTCTTCCGGTGTCATTGAAGTCCAGTGTAAAGACAAAATTCAGGATGACTGGCAATGGCCAACAAATGCATTATCTATCTACTTAAACTACAGGAAAGATACCAAAACAAATAAATGAAAAGATACCAGGATGTTATTTCTTTATAGGCTCAGAATAATTACAGATTTTAAATATAACTTTTAAGAATTTTGTACTAAGGCAATCATAATATCTGCAAGAACAACTATAATATCATTTCATAGGGACCAAATGTCAAAAGAACTCTCAAAGTTAGTGAACTGACTGATATTTATCTCTAAACTGTGAGAGGAAAATTTTAAAAATAAAAGCCTCCTCCCTACATATATCAAATTGTCAGTGTTCCTCAGTAAAATAAACTTTTCCCCTAGAAATAACTGTTGAAATCTACCAAATAAGAGGTGACTCATTGTCCACCAGTGCAGGAAGTCCTGTTCTAACTGACTGAATTTAGTTTTTGAAAAAGGTAATGATAATAGGTGACAGGTTACCCTGCCCATACTCACTATCTGTTTCTCAAATTTCCTCTAATGATCACTCTCCTCTGTCCATTTGCACTCTTCTTCCTGTATCCACACCAATGTGCTATCTGGTCTCCTTTGGTTCTGTTTTTCTTTGTTTCTATACTATCACATTTGTTTCTTTTTTCCCTCTTTCCTTTTTTTCTTTCTTCTTTTTCTTCCTTTTTTAATCCTTATTTATTCAACAATTATTTTTCCTTCTTTTAAAAGTCATTTTATCAAAATCATTATATGCAACTATTGACATACCTATACCTGTATTGATAGATGCCTCTCACTTTCTGCTAAAAATCATTAAGAATTTCATAATTCTTAGATCAACAATAAACTTTAATTTGACTTTTGGGTGTTCCAAATATAAGACCCTTGTCCAATGGCAAATTGACATACTGTCGGAAGAGCTGAATCATATTAATCTTGACCTTTTCACTGTAAGTGAAACCAGCAGAAAGAATGAAGTAGCAACTAACAAAAGGTTGACCCATAGGACTATTTGAAGAAGCAAGGAAAGGGGTTGATGGATTAAGTTTTAATGTATGCCCCAAAGCTTCAAGAAATGTCATTTTGTGATATATTTGATCCTTACATTTCACAATATTAATGATAAATATTTGAAAAAAAAAGACTACCCTGAAAATAGTGTCAATATCCCTATTAGTAGTTGCTAAGGATGAGGTAATATAGAATTTTATGAAAAATTTATATGACACTTCAAATTTAATCATCATACACTCTGATATACAGGGTGTTCCAAAAGTCTTAGTGAATCTTTAAGCTATTAAAGCTTTAATAGATGATGTTCCAAAGCTTTAAATACAGTTTTAACATCTTTAATAGCTTAAAAATTCATGAAGGTTTTTGGAAAAACCATCATCTATTTGTAATTTACTTTTATTTATCAAAGTATTTTATGTCATCCAATTCTTACTTTCAAAATAAGGTAAGTAAGGCTGTGTGGTACATTGAAAAGATCAATAGACAGAAACTAAGGTCACCTAGGTTCTAGTACCGGTTTTGCCACTAAATAGTTGTGTGCCTTTCAGCCAATCATCTATAATTTAATGCTTATTTTTTTTTATTTTTAAAATAAATGATTAAATTAGTTTCAGATCCTTTCTTGCCCTATGATTCCATGAATAAATAGGAAAAATAATACAATTTTCATTTCTATCTAAGATAATGGCAATGGTGCAAAAAAATTTATCCCTCTCATAGGTGTTATAATGTACAATCCACCAAGAAACTCTTAGGACACCAGGCATTTGGGGCCTAGGTAATGCTTATCCTTCTATTTTTATTCAACTACTTCTCTGCCTCTGGAGTCAGAATTAAAGCCACACAAGTCTTGAACCTTCACTTTGTGAATTCTTACTCTGCAAAAGCAGCAAGACTGATGTTATTAAAGAAAAGCCATAAATTCCATTCCATTTGGGAAAAAAATGGGAATATTCATAGAAACAGAAGTGCCTGGGTAATTGAAATATCAGTAGATAAAGCCTGCACAAAGTAATGACATTGTGTGCACTTAGAGCACCTGCTGAATATCTATCTTTACGCAATATATCAACTGCCCTGTGATGGAAAAAGGTTAAACCTCCCATGGAAATTTTGACTGCTGCTCTCTTCTGCTAATGACAGAGATGGATACTTTTGTGGTACCACTGAGAATAGGTTTTAAATATTTACTGAAGTTCATGGGCTTCTATGCAACTTTTATAGAACACTGCTCCATATCACTAGTCCAAAATGTCATAAATGGAAGGTTTTCCAATCTGTAACATTTTCTGTACTTCGAAAAGACAACCAAAAGTCAAAATAAGGCTTTTAGCTAAAACATAATCTGTTTGTCCCAAATCTGCTAATAATGCCAGCTGTTGAGGACACGTTAATTAATTTTAGTGATAATTGAGCCCATTGTAGTGTCTTAGATATAATAGGTATTTAATAAATATTGGTGTAACAGAGTGATATAAAAACAGTGTTACACACCCACACAATGTCAGTTCAAGTTAGATAAAATAAGAGTCAGTACTTATTTAACTCTCCTAATGTTGATTGATAGCTTATATTGTTAAATAACAGTGCATTGATATGCAAATATATAGTATTAGGCATCATTAAAACTAGCTTGGAGATTAATGACATGCACATTATTACCTCTCATTGCTTTGACATTTATATCAGACAGTATCATATCAAGTAGTTGGAGAAAAAATTTTGAAAGACCAGTCAAAGGTGGAACTTTAATGTAAAAAGTGTTTATAAGTATAATATGTTGGAATTATCAGCAAAATTCACCTTTTGTTAGCGGTAAAGGGAATGAGAATCCTGTTTTCAGCATTCTTGTCCCTTTTGGATCTAGTATGACAACACTTTAAATCACTTTGAAATGATGTACCATGAGGTCATATTCAAACATTTCACTGGGTATAAAGAACAAAATCGTTTATTAAAATAGCCATCTCCTCTTTTATGTCAAAGTACCATTATTATCATAAGTCAATTACATTGTATTGACCCTGTGTTCATCAACTATTACGCCTCTTTTATCTTACCTGACTTCAGCTGTATTATTGGTTAAAGTCATTTTGCTACATGTCATAAATTTCTAGCTCCAGTTGGCCTTGCATCACCCCTTTCAGAAGCAAAAAGAAGAAACGCAGGTGAGAAATGAATGGCAAAGAGGGAAATCAGCTGTGATGCCCATGTTGCTCCCCTCCTGCCCCCTTTAGAATCCCTCCCATGACTTGGCCTATTTGGACTAAGTAAAATTAAGTCCCAAATCTGTGTCCCCAGCATTATATTTTTAAGTTTCACAGAAATGCTTAAAATAGTTATAAGGAAACTCTGAATTAAATTTGTTTCATTGATTTAGAGATAGAGAGGAATCAGAGATCTTTCAATCTGACCCCTTCATTGTTTTAGATGATGAAAATGAGGCCATACAGGTTAAGTGACTTGGCTAAGGTCACTCAGGCAGAACCAAGATTTGAATCCAGTCTTTAACCCTGGACTTCGAACCTCCACACTCTATTCCACTGTCCCATCACAACCAGTATAATTTCACACATTTCATGCTCATACACACGCACATGCTCATGCATGCATGCACACACAGACACACACACAGGCACACATACACTGTTAATTCAGTATAGCCAAAGCCTAATATAAAGTTGTAAAATCCTACTCTAATATCAGAGTCAAATGTCCGTTAATAACATTATTACTCAGGAATTGACTGGCCACTATAACGTGATTTTACTCAGTGACATATTGCTTAAAACCAATGTAGGCTGTGCTTGATGTTTTTAATTGTAACAAGAACAATGAAATGGTTTCTAAAGATAAGGCCTTCAGCAGATTTTTCTTTGAAGGACAGAAAGCACTAAGCATAAAGCAGAATTGAAAACTATGTAGGAGTTGAAGAGATTTTTTTTATGTTGAAGTGTCATATTTTTTGAAAGTTTTCTAAAATACAAAAGTCTCTCTTTCAGCCAAGTTCCAGAATAACAGCAATATTTCATTTGCCTGTAAGGGTTGCAGGTTGGCAGTGGCAAAGTAAATACTTTAAGTCACTTATCTTCTTTTCAGGCCTTAGTTCAAGTTCAGCCAAGGAAGTTAAATTAATGTTTTTTCTAGTTGACAAAAGGAGTCCCAAAGAGAAATTTATCACTTAAAGCTTTTATCTAGTGTGCAGTTACTGAATTCAAAAGACCAAGGAAGATCAACTTTGGAAAGCTATTTAGTTTAGTTATGCAAGGTCTCAAGAATCCCTATTGATTGTAAAAGGAGAACAATGTTAGGAGAAAGAGATGGAAATTATATATTTTGGAGCAATTTACACTGGCATGTGTACTATACAATGTTACCATAGTACACAGTAATAAAATTCAGTCTACTGCTCCTTCTTTTATATCTCTCAGAATGTTATTTTTTTAAAGCTTGAGGGAGAGTCATCTCTCATTACACTTAAATTAGGAACCTCATTCAGCCTTGTCTAAGTGCAGAGCAATGCTTTTTCTCCAAATCAGCAATATGTACCAATAAGCACAGCATACAAAATACAGAATTTAGGCTGTAGAAAGAAGAAAGTGAGGTATAAGCAACCACAGACTGTTTCCTTCTATTTTCCCCTCCTCTTCCCTCACACAAGCATTCCCTCCTTCATATGCATTTATTTAGAACCTACTGTTCATCAAGCATTGTAGTAAGCACCAAAGATAAGTACTGCATTGTCATTGCAAAATGTGGCAATCTAGGAATTGAACTAGGCGTAAGGTGAAGTTAGAAGCAGGAGAATCTGTCTAGGCTAAGATCTGGGAATGAAAGCAAGAAGAAAAAGAAATTATAAGCAGTGATAGTAGGGAGGAGAATGAATCTCTGTGGCCATTGATCAATCCTGAGTTTTTTATATTTGTGCATATAATTCTCTACATAGAAGTTAGGAATTACTCATAGTTAATTGGTCAATAAGCATTTATTAAGCAACGGGCACTATGCTAAGAACTGAGGTTGTAACAAAAAGCAAAAGATGATCCCTACCCTTAATGAGCTCTCAATCTAATTGGGTGAAACAGCATGAAAACAAACTCATGACCACAAACTGTATAAAAGATATATTGAATATAACAGAGATGAGGTTCTAACATTAAGGCAGATTAGGAAAGGCTTATTATAGTAGGTATTTTAACTGGGACTTGAAGGAAGCTAGGGATGCCAAAAAGCAGAGAAGAGGAAGGAGAATGTTATAGGAATGGGAATAGCCAATAAACACTCTTGGAGTATAGAAATGGAGAGTTGTACACTTCCACACCTAGGTGTAGTAGTGGATAAAATACTGGACTTGACGTTAGGAAAAATTGTTAAAATCTAACCATTTTCTAGCTTTATGACCCTGAGCAAGTCACTTAACCTCTCTTTGCCTCAGCTGACTCAACTATTAAACAGGGATAATGACAGCACATAACATATGGAAATATTGTGATAATCAAATGAGCAAATACTATACCAGTAAGGCGAGATTCATGACCTAGAGGATTACCATTAACATGCCTGTATGGTTCAGAATCTCAAAGTACAAAAAACTCTCTAGGTAGAGGGCAGAGGAAGTATAACATTTATTTAGGTACCGAAGAATCAGATCCCAGAACCAGTAATTCCAATTCTACACAGCCATAATTGTATTCCAGAACCAGTAAGCCCAAATCAATGTAGCAACAAGGAGATTAAAAAACAGTTTTACAGAAAAGAGCCAATTCATCCTGTAACCTTTTCCCCATGCTAGGGCCTTCCCATAAACACTCACCAATCCTAGCTGTTTGCTTGCCTGTGTCCTCTCCCCCCTCAGTCCTCTGGTCTGCAGCTCTCTGGTCTCCACTTTCCCATTAGCATTCTCTTCTGAAGCTCGGTGGACTTGGAGTTCTTCCTCCTTCTCCTTGGGCTGAATTCTGAAGTCTGGCTTCTCTGATAAGCAAAGGAGTGGGGGAAAGATCTTTGATTGCTGTTTGGCATCACAAAGGTATGGGCTGACCTCTCTTAACTGGCCCCACCTGGGGTCTATTGAATGGGTGGGAAAGATCTTCACTCACCTTATCACCACAAATACATGCAAAGTCCTTTGAAAACCTTAAAGTGCTGTATAAATGGTAGTTGTCATCACAATCATCGTGAGGTCTTATTATTTTTTATTTTTATTGATTTATTTAAACTTAAATATCAAAGCTTAAATACATAATAAGAAAAGACAAAGAAACATATTAAAAACTCAAAGAAAAATTAAGTGCAAAATAAGAAAAGGAAAAATGCATTGCCATGTACAAAGTAGAACATAGAGAGGATTCAAAATATGCAGCAATAAATTTCCACTTCAAGAAAGCCAGTATAATAATTACACATTGTATTCTGTGCTGTCCATCTTTTCTTTGCTTCCTTGTAAGTTTTCTTTTGTTTTCTGCTGTTTTTACTTGATTCTCTAGGATTTTCTAGGTATATCATCACATCACCTGCAAAGAGTGATAACTTTATTTCTCCTTTGCCTCTTCTAATTACTTCAATTACTTTTTCTCCTTCTATTTCTAAAGCTAATATTTCTAGTAGCAAATTGAATAATAGGGGTGATAATGGAAATACTTGTTCCACCCCTGATCTTATTGGGAATGCATCTAGCTTATCCCCATTACATATAATGCTTGCTGATGGTTTTAGGTAGATGCAACTTATTTTAAGGAAGACTACATTTATTCCTATGCTTTCCAGTGTTTTTAATAAGAATGGGTGTTGTATTTGTCAGAAGCTTTTTCTGCATCTATTGAGATAATCGTATGGTTTCTTCTAGTTTTGTTGTTGATATGATCAATTATGCTGAGAGTTTTCTCGCATCCTTCTCATTTCTCTTCCCAATTTTTCCTCTACTTCTCTAACTTGCTTTTCCAAATCCTTTTTGAGCTCTTCCATGGCCTGGGACCAGTTCATGTTTTTCTTGGAGGTTTCTGTTGTAGGCTCTTTGACTTTATTAATTTCTTCTGTCTGTATGTTTTGGTCTTTTTT
Source organism: Trichosurus vulpecula (assembly GCF_011100635.1). Classification (NCBI taxonomy): domain Eukaryota; kingdom Metazoa; phylum Chordata; class Mammalia; order Diprotodontia; family Phalangeridae; genus Trichosurus; species Trichosurus vulpecula. The sequence continues at coordinate 216,011,613 of NC_050579.1, forward strand.
GTCAGCAAAGAAAGAATGCAGAGTCTGAGACTGAATCTCGGTGCGTTTTCGCTGCCTGGCCATAATCCCAACCAACTAACTTGACCTTTGAGTTTTTCAGTGGGGTATGACTGCTTGTAGACTACAGAGTTCTATGTTCCACGTTTGGGGGGGAGGTGCCAGCTCTGCCGCACCAGCACTGCTCCTTCCCCAAGGACCCCCAACCCGAACTGGGCTCAGATCTTCGGCAGGCTGTGCACCCCTGCTCTGATCCGCCACTTAATTCCTCCCACCAGGTGGGCCTGGAGCCGGAAGCAGCAGCAGCAGTAGCTGCCCCACCTCCGCTGCCCCCGGGGCTGGAAGCCGAACCTCGAACTCCTTCCACTCCTGCAGCTTTTCCCACTAACCTTCTCAGCAGTCTTTGGTGTTTGTGGGTCGAGGGGTCTGGTAACTGCCGCAGCTCACATATTCAGGGCGCTAGGGCCCCCTCCGCCCGGCTTCTGGTCTGGATGGTCCAAGTCGCTCAGGCTGGGCTCTGCTCCACTCCGTTCCCAGCTCCCAGCTCCCAGCTCCCAGCTCCGTGTGGAATAGACCTCACCCAGAGACCATCCAGGCTGTCCTGGGCTGGAGCCCTGCTTCCCTCTGCTGCTCTGTGGGTTCTGCCGTTCTAGAATTGGTTCAGAGCCATTTTTTATAGGTTTTTGGAGGGGCCGCTGAGAGTTTTCCTAATATTGAAGCAGTCTTGTATTTCTGGAATAAATCCTACCTGGTCATAGTGTATTATTCTTGAGATAAGTTCTTGTAATGTGGTGCTGGAGAAATCAGTTATTGCTAAGGAGATCCCTACCCCACAGCCCCTGAGAAAACTCCAGTTTGCACAGGAAAGAATGGACCTTTTGGCATTTAGCAAATGTCCCTGGGGCTCCGTGACTCCTCCAAGGAATGTCAATAGATAAGATTATCCCACTTAATGATAACCTGTCAGAATATTTGATCTGTCAGGACCTTTGTTCCTGTTCCTGCTGACCACCCTGTGACCTGGCCCATAAATTTCAAGAGATAATTAACCATTGCACCTTGCTTTTTTTTGTATAAATATGACTTCTTTACCCCAACTCCTGGCCATTCTGATTTGTGCTATTTATGCCCCGGAATGGACAGCAGCTAATAAATTCTCCATTTAAAACTTATACTCTGTGACATGTCTAGCTCACTCTTGGTATAACAGTAATCTTTTTACTAATATTTTATTTAAAATTTTTGCATCAATATTCATTAGGAAAATTGGTTTATAATTTTCTTTCTCTGTTTTGACTCTTTCTGGTTTAGGTATCAGTACATATTTGTGTCATAAAAAGAATTTGGTAGGACTGCTTCTTCACCAATTTTCCCAAGTAGTCTATACAATATTGAAATTAATTGTTCTTTAAATGTTTAATATAAATTGCTTCTAAATCCATCTGGCCCTTTAGATTTTTTCCTAGGGAGTTCACTGATGGCTTATTTTTTTTTTTTCTGAGATGGGGTCATTTTTTTTTTTTACAATATAATTTAATTCAAGGGTTTTAAATCTCAGATCCATAAAAAATTGTAATATGTTGATAACTATATTTCAGTATAATTGTTTCCTTTATAATCTTTTTTTCTTTTTTTTCTTTTTTTTTTAAATTTAAATTTATTTATTTAATATATTTGGTTTTCAGCATTGATTTTCACAACAGTTTGAATTAAAAATTTTCTCCCCATTTCTACCCTCCCCCCCCACTCCAAGATGGCATATATTCTGGTTGCCCTGTTCCCCAGTCAGCCCTCCCCTCTACCACTCCCCTCCCCTCTCATCCCCTTTTTCCCTTCCTTTCTTGTAGGGCAAGATAAATTTCTACACCCCATTCCCTGTGTATCTTATTTTTTAGTTGCATGCAAAAACTTTTTTTTTGTTGTTTTTGAACATCTGTTTTTAAAACTTTGAGTTCCAAATTCTCTTCCCTCTTCCCTTCCCACCCACCCTCCCTAAGAAGTCAAGCAATTCAACCTAGGCCACACGTGTATCATTATGTATAACCATTCCACAATGCTCATGTTGTGAAAGACTAACTACATTTTGCTCCTTCCCAACCCATCCCGCTTTATTGAATTTTCTCCCTTGACCCTGTCCCCTTTCCAAAGTGTTTGTTTAGGTATTTTACTTCCTATTCTGTTAAGCTGGGCAATTTATATTTTTGTAAATATTCATCCATTTCCCTCAGGTTGTCAAATTTATGGGCATGCAATTGGGCAAAATAATTTCTCATTTTTATTTTAATTTCCTCTTCATTGGAGGCCAATTCATCCTTTTCATTTTTCATACTGGTAATTGGGTTTTCTTCTTTTCTTTTTTAAATCAAATTGAACAAAGTTTTATTGATTTTATTATTTTTTTTCATAAAACCAGCTATTAGTTTTATTTATTACTTCAATAGTTTTCTAATTTCAATTTTATTTATCTCTCCTTTGGTTTTCAGTATTTCTAATTTGGTATTTAACTAAGGATTTTCAATTTGTTCTTCTTCTAGCTTTTCCAGTTGCATGCCCAATTCATTGATCTCTTATTTTCTCTATTTTATTCATGTAAGCATTCAGAGATATAAAACTTCCCCTAAGAACTGCTTTTGCTGCATCCTGTAAGTTTTGGTATGTTGGCTCATTATTGTCATTCTCTTGAATAAAGTTATTAATTGTTTCTATGATTTATGGTTTGACCCACTCATTCTTTAGGATTAGATTATTTAGTTTCCAATTAGTTATTAGTCTACCTTTCTATGGCCCTTTATTGCAAATGATTTTTATTGTATCATGATCTGAAAAGGATACTTTGACTATTTCAGCCTTTCTGCATTGGATTGTGAGGTTTTTATGCCCTGGTACATGGTTAATTTTGTATATGCACCATGTACCACTGAGAAAAAGGTATACTCCTTTTTATCCCCATTCAGTTTTCTCCACAGGTCTATCATATCTATCTTTTCTAAAATTCTATTCACCTCCTTAACTTCTTTCTTGTTTATTTTGAGGTTAGAGTTTTCAAATTCAGAGAGGGGGAGGTTGAGGTCCCCCACTAGTATAGTTTGGCTGTCAATTTCTTCCTGTAAATCCCTTAACATTTCTAAACTGATGTCAAACAATACAAGAAAGAAAGACTCTTTGTTTCACTTCTATATTTCTTTGGTAATTTTTCCTGTGGTAAATAATGCTAGCTTTTGGTTTTTGACAGATATTTTGTCAGATAAAATATCTTTCCTTTTGCACTGTTGTGTGTGTGTGTGTGTGTGTGTGTGTGTGTGTGTGTGTGTGTGTGTGTGAATTCTCGTGTGCAGGCTATTACTGGGAATATATAGTAGCTAACTTACACTCACTTTATTTTTCTCCATTTATTTTCTTCCTGCAAACATGACTCATAAGTATAGAATATTCCTATGCACCTTTACTATGCCCATAAATTCTTACACCCTTGTAATTCAGATAAGGAGTTTATTCTGAGGAATGAAAGAATATTCACCTAGAGCATTCTTTGATGAATCTACAATTAGAAGGCAAGATTCATGATTTAAATAGGAATTGGCAATATTACTTTCTAAAGTTCCCTCCAAATCTAAAACTCTATTGATTTATTTGGTGGCAATATCTTTATACATTGTGAGGCATATGGGAGCAAAATCTCTGTTATATCTTCTCTCCTAAGGATTTACACATTACTTTTAAAACCAAACACTTAACATTTCTTTGGGCACCAAAACCAGATGGATTCTGGATTCTGCATTAATTCATGCACGTTCTGCTCTAGTAGTGACCAAATTCTACTTGTAATATAAAGTTGGCCAATTCTTGAGTGCCCAGAAGGAAATTAGAGGGAGACACTTTTCCCCTTTTGAATTTGGGAGTACATATGATTAGGCATTCTTTTCCCTGCTTCTCCCACTCGCTCCTGACCCCTGGAAAGAGAAAATATTATTTGACAAAATTAACAAATCAAAAAAAAATTAAAACCTGCACTCTGTTATGGTTCTTATCATTCAAAACAAAGGGCTGAGGTTGTACAAAGATAAACTTACTTTTTTTAATGTTCATCCCTTTAGAAGAAAAAAACATAAGAAAATAACAATAGACTCTAAAAAGTCTATCTCAGGGCTTCGAACTTTCTCAGGCAACTCAATTACAGAAAATTTGGTAGTTGTTATGGCCATTGGACTACATTCCTACTTTGGGATCATTATGAAGACTGAGAACTTAAGACTTAAATACACAAGTCCTTAGTCTAGCTGTATTTATAATAAAGCTTTAATTTGAAATTTAGTTGTCCTGTAACAAGAACTCTAGAGGTCCTTTCATGAAGCACATTCTAACGGTAGTTAACACTTAGAAATTTTTCTATAAGCTAAACAGAAGCTTCAGTAATCTCACTGTGAAAGATTTTTATGTTTTGATTAAGAATTTATTTTCAATTTGTTTGATTTTTTGTCTTAACAGAAAACATCCACCTTGTTCTTTTACTAGATGATGAAGGATGATTATAAGGCTTGGATTTGCAATATTTTTTATGTTCTTTGATTAAATTAGCCAAATAATTAACAAATATGGACTTCATCTTTTTTCTGTGTAAACTAGAGTCTATATATATAACAAAGCTTAGAATATGTTCCCTTTAAAAAGAAAACTGTTTCACTGTAAACATTTTTAAAGAAAATCTTTTCCAGTTCTCATGGAATAAGAAATAACTCTATCTGTTCTGTGTGCCCTCACATTGCTCCATGGAAGAAATAGGTTATTTGGTTTTTCCTTCATTCTTGTAGAGGACCGTGACAATAGGGAGATGATGAAATGGCTTGCAATTGACTTTGATTCAAGTGAGGGGGGCTGTGAAAAGTCACAAGCCTCACTTTCTCCTCTAGAGCCATCTGGATCCAGTGGCCAGATAAGATTTTTCATCAATAATCAACACTTTAAGAAACAATTTTAAAATTGCTTTTGAGCTGTAACACATTATGAATTTTAGAACCATTAAAAGTGGAACCAAAATATAATGCATTAGGGTGTAGGAATGCCATATTAAAAATGTGACTTTTGGAAAAAAATAGGTATATGAAAGACAGAGGGAAATACGATAAGAAAGTAGCAAACAGAAACAAAAGGAAAGTAAGTAAAATTGAAAAAAAATACCTTTACAAAATGACCTTTTCAAATGACAGTCTAGGCAGAGATCCTTCTTAAACCCATGCCAAGATCTGAAAGGAATGCTCTAGGAGGTGAGGCTACCATCTGTATCCTACATTCAAGTCTGGAAGGAGAACACCAGAGGCATATGTTCCTTCCATTTGGTGCATAACTAGGTGGAACATTACCACAAAGTACATTACAGTAGTTCAGTAACGCTTCATTTATTTGGCATCTTCAGGGAATGAGGTATTCTACAAAATTCACAGAAGTGAATATTCTGGTAAGTGAAGTTTGCTACATTTAATATAATTTAACTTTTTTAATGGAATCTTTATTTTTTGCAATGTATGGCATGTTCCTTCACTTTGTTAAATAATGTAAAATGAACATAAACTTTCTTTGGTAACTCAGGATCATAATAATTAACCTACATAGTAGGTAACATGTGTTACTACAAAAGATTAGGGGGGTTATTAAGGTAGAGGTGTATTGAGGCCTATTTGTCCCTGCACTAAATGGTCCCAGCCTACTACAGAGATTGTGAATTGACAACTCATTAATTCTTGACATATGTCACTTCTCCAGGTTTCAAGTTGTAGCAATCAGTTCTGTTACATTTCCCAACTTCATTTCTTTTGATACACTAAAAGATAACCAGATAAACGTGGTGGATAGATCAGTAGACCCACTTAAACATAGATTTAAGTCAGTAGGCTAAGGCCTAAGTTTGACATTGTGATTGTCTTGAAGAGTAAAATGTATAGAATTTGAGATTTATCTTTCCTTTCTAATCAGAACCCTTTTAATATACACCTGTGTTTGATTCTGGGTTGCCAGATCCTTGGGAATTTGACCCCAAAATTTCTTTCTTGCTTTCTTTTCTTTTCTTTTTTAAAACTAGACATCTGATTTCATACATATAGGGAGCTCCTACCAAGGAATTTCTAACAACCCAGTTGACACCTGTTGTTCAGTTTCTAGTTCTTTATTTCTTGTGCTCAGGGCATGAGGGATTAAATGATTTGTCCAGGATCACATAGTCTGCACAGGCAATACTTGAACCCAGGTCTTTTATCCCCTGAATCCAGAAAAAGGTAGCATTATTATGGGATTAGTTGACAGGATTTTTTGTCTGATGCCGTGTAGATGATGACTCCAAATTTTAGAACAAAAATATGAACTAAGTAGGGAAGTCATTACCTTGTTATTATATTGCATTTTAAAAAACTTTTAAATAAAGTTATGAAACATTTTATCAAATTCATTAACTGGAAATTCTGCTTATAAATGTAGTAAAGTATTAAAGAAAATTTGATTGATAGAAACTGAAGAAGACAATTTGATTACATAAATTATAAGAAAAAAGAACAGCAAACAGCTATTTGTCTAAATGATTTATTGTGTAGAAGAAGATCGAGTGTTGAACAAAGGTATAAGGTGTCCAGGGTACAGGATAAAATGATGGAATATTTTATTTTTATTAGTAATGTATTCACATGCCTATTATGGTGCTATGCACATAGTATCAAGTATCAAGTAAGAATATACCAGAATAACGGGAAAAGGAAGGGAAGTTATCACAGATTGTTTTTAAAGTGGGAATATTTATGTCAAATGAGATAATATACACACAATACTTTGCTAAACTTTAATTCTCTTGTGCCAGGTCTAATCTGTCACAGTTATTAACAGGTAAAATGTAATATAGGTAATGTGGGATTTTGCAAAAAACTTTCTCATTATACATCATTTCTAGATATAAACCATTGCAAAAACAATGCCTCCAGTGAATAGATTAAACTGTGAAGTGACGGGCTTTTTTTCTAAAAAGGAGAAAAACTATATCTTATTTACTTACCAAGAATAAATATCTTTAAAAAATCTAATCAAGTGGATTTTTGAAATGCATAAGATAAAGAATTTACATCACAAATGTGGTTTTGATACCTAAACCAGGGAGAGAAAAAACAGAGAAACCTTTAGATAAATTTTCTTAATGAATATTAATGCAAAAATTATAAATGAAATATTAGCAATGATACAATAACAATACATCACAAAGATCATGCATTATGAGTAGGTGAGATTTATATCAAGAATCCAAGGCTGGTTCAATATTAAGAAGAGAGTCAGCATAATTGAACATAGCAATAATAATAACAACAAAAATCATATAATCGTAGATACAGGAAGAGCCTTTAACAAAATACAATACCCATTCCTTTTGAAACCATGAGAAAGGGATAGGAATGAATAGAGCTTTTTAAATGATAAGTAATATCTACCTAAAACCAAGTGTGAACATTATCTGAAACAGGGATAAACTTGGAACCTTCCCAATAAAATCAGGAATGAAGCAAGAATGTCCATTATCACCACTATTACTCAATATTGTACTAGAAATGCTAGCCATATCAATAAGACAAGAAAAAGAAATTGAAGGAATAAAAATAGTCAATGAAGAAACAAAACTATCACTTGCCACAGATGATATGGTGATATACTTAGAGAACCCTAGAGAATCAACTAAAAACTAGTTGAAATAATTGAGAACTTCAGCAAAGTTGCAGGATATAACATAAACCCATGTAAATCATGAGAATTTATACATACTACCAAGAAAACCTAGCAGGAAAAGATAGAAAGAGAAATTCCATTAAAGGTAACTGTAGACAGTATAAAATACTTGGGAGTGTACCTTCCAAGACCAACCCAGGGGTTATATCAACTCAATAACAAAACACTTTTCACACAAATAAAGACAGATCTACATAATTGGAGAAATATTAAATTTTCATGTGTAGGCTCAGGCGATAAAATAAAAATGATAATTCTACCAAAAAGGAGGGGGGGGTTTATGTCAGAATATCAAAGTATTGGGGAAATACCAGTTAAATAGGAACTTCAGGAGTATATCAAGAGACATATTGATCTACAATGAAAATAATAAGAATTAGATTGAGCATAGTTGCCAAAATTGTAAGTTCATGTGTTTTTTTGGAGAACAAAGAATGATTTAATATTATTTCATTATCAAAATGAGCATACCAAAAGAGCTACTTAAAAACTGTAAGTAGATAAATCACTCGCTTTTCTTTCATATTTCTACATTATTCCAGAAGTCATTTCATTTGATCTGAATATGTTTATGAAATATAAAAAGAAAACTAAACAACCATAAAAATAACCCTCAAAGTACTGTTTTAGTTGCCTTTGATCTTCTAAGGTTCTGAAAACACACATAAGACAGCACTATTTCACAAGCATTTTGGCCCTAACTTCTGGTCAAAGCAATAGAATTTGATCTATTGACATGCCAGTGTTATCAGCAGACACCCAGACGAAATGCCAATATTGTTTGGGTATTTTTGAAGAATACTTAGTGTTTGGGGGAATTTTTTCAGATCATCCAATGAGGAATTGCTACCTGACATATACCCCCTGCCCTTCTGCCCCCTACAAGGATTCCCTTATGCCATGAAACTGAATATCAACAAACCAACATAGAGAAGGGGAGAGATGTCAGAGATGTTTAGGCCCTCTTCCAAGATACAGTCTTCAAGTACTTCTTTTCAGCATTTCTATTCTTTCAAATGATTATGTGTATGGCATGGTTTTGAGTTCTTTCACCATCCTGGCCATTCACCTTTGTACCTAGTCTAGCTTGCTAATATCCTGCAAATGTCATACCCGGAGCTGAATTCACAATTCAAGATGTACTCTTTAATCATGGGGATTCAAGCATCAAGCATCACCATTGTGTAGCTATCAACCTGGGTTCTTGGAGCCTGTGTCAAGCTTTTATAGTTGCTACTAAGATAGAAAGACTTAAGATATGAACTCATTGAAAGATTATGTATATACCATCTGAAGACCAGTTGAACTAAGTACAAAGATGCTTATCACAATTATTTGCTATGGGATGATGAAATTTTTGCTGAGAATGACTTACAATTTAGATAATAACTTATGTAAAAAGCTAGGGAAAGCTAAATGGCATAGTGGATAGTGCCAGGCCTGGAGTCAAGAAGACCTAAATTAAAATATGACCTCAGATACTTACTAGCTTTGTGATCCTGGGCAAGTCACTTAATCTGTTTGCCTCTGTATCCTCATCTAGAAAATTCAGATAATATCATGTACTACTCACTACTCTTCTGAGGATCAAATGATATGATAATTTTAAAGTGCTTATCACAGTATCTGGCACATAGGGAAGCAATATATATAATATGAGAAAAGTGGAAAAGATACCTAAAAATCATACAGTTCTCAGAACAATTTCCTATATGAATTTAAATACTGTATTATCTTTGAATAGTTATTTGACACACAGCAGTTCATTGAAAAAAAATCATTGATGGCTTATTAGGAACTGTGCTAAGCGCTAGAAATACATAGGAAAGCAAAAATAATCTTCTAATGGAGGAGATAACATGGATATTACATATAAGATATATAGAGTGTAAGTGGCAGGTAACTGCAGAGGGAAGAGACTAGGGATGAGAGAATGTGAAAGGCATCCTGTAGAAGGTGGGAAAGTGCTGTATCCTGGAGGAATACAAGGAAGCTAAAAGTCAGAGTAAGAAAGGAGAGTATTCTCAGAATGAAGGATTGTCAGGGAGAATCTATGGAAAAGGAAGATGGAGTATCATGTGTGGGGCAACTAGTCAGCCAGAATTGCTGAGTGTATACAGAAAAATAATGGGTAAGAAGGCTGTAAAAGTAGGGGGTGTTGTAAATGGCTTTGAATACTAAATAAATAATTGTATATTTGACCTTGAGTGTTACAGAGAGCCACAGGAGTTTATTGAATTGGTGAGGGTTGATACGCTCAGAACTATATGTTAGGAAGATTACTTTGACAACTCAGTGGAAGATAAATTGTAGTTGAGAAACATGAGGCAGAGAGACCCGTTATAAGGCTATTGAAATCATCTAATAGAGAGGTGATGAGGCTCTGTTCAAGGTTAGTTGCTGTGTGGGAGGAATGAAGGGGGGATGTATGTAAGAAATGTTGTGAAGATAGAACAAGATTTGACAATAGGTTGGATATATGCGATAAGGTCGAGAAATGAGTCGAGTGGTACCAAGGTTGCTAGAGAGAGTGACTAGAAGAATGGTGGTGCTCCTTACTATAATGGGAAAGTTGGGAAAAGAAAGAGTTTGGAAGAAAAGATATTATATTTTAGACATATTGAATTTCAGATGTCTATGGGATATCCAATTTGAGTTGTTTAAAAAGAAGTTAGTGATATGGAATTGGGACTCTGAAGATAAATTTATACTGGAAATGTGGATCTTCCTAGATAAATTATATTTAAATGCCTAGGGTCTTACTAAATCTGGGAACAAGATTACATAATACAAATTTTTAGTTGATCGAAACAATAATTTCGTGATTGTCCCTATCTTCTTTTATAGCATGTGAACACAAATAATGAAAACCAATAATGACAGTAATCAAAGATTAGGACTGGCAGGTCATGATCAACAATATGACAAGGAGGCAAAGCATTTGTGTATAGTAGGCAGTGTAGAACTGGATTGATTCAGCAAGAGGTAGAGATTGGGAAACTAGAAGAGTGTAACCAGTACGAGAGAGAGTACCTTGGAAAGACCTGAGTTTTAGGCATCAGAGTAAGAATAAAGAATAAGGTTAGGAGTAGTGAGGCAGGAGGAAAGATGGGATAATAAGAAATTGTGATTAGATAAAAGAATTTTGGAATTCATGAACATGGAAGTGACACAATTAAGGGAGATGGCAAGATAAATGGTGTGACCATCTCTACATGTAGTAGCTAAGTCATGGAAATTGAAAAATTAAGGAGCTGTGAGGATGGATTACTTAAAAAAGAATCAGGATGGATGTCAAAGTTCTCATTATGAGGTTAAAGGGTTAGAGTTAGCAAAAAGATTGTGAGTTTGGCAATGAGCTCATTGAGGAAGCAAAGAGATGTTGGAAGTCAGTAAATCATAGCAATAAGGATTAGACAATGTCAGTCAATAAGTTAAAACCTTTATTAAGGGCTAGAAAGCAGGGACTTGTGCGAACTCCGCCCCCCCACCAGGTCTCTCCAAAAACCTATAAAAATGGCTCTGAACAAATTCTAGAGCTAAAGAACCCACGGCATAGCAGAGGGAAGCAGGGCTCCAGCCCAGGACAGCCTGGATGATTGCTGGATAAGGTCTATCCCACAGAGTTGGGAGTGGAGGGGAGCAGAGCCCAGCGTGGGCTGTGCCCCAACCAACCAGACCAGGAGCCAGGCGTAACAGCCTTTAGCACCCTGAATCAGTGAGCTGTGGCAGTTACCAGACTTCTCAACCCACAAACACCAAAGACAACAGAGATGGTTAGTGGGAAAAGCTGCGGGGACAGAGTGAAAGGAGTTCCCAGTTTGGCCACTGCCCTGGGGGCAGCAGAGGTGGTGCAACTCTGAGGACTACAGCTTCAGTTGCTTCTGGCCCCAGGCCCACCTGGTGGGAGGAATTAAGTGGCAGATCTCAGCAAGAGTGCAGAGTCTGCTTAAGATCTGAGTCTGGTCCGGGTTGGCGGTTCTTCAGGGAGGAGTAGCACTGGTCTGGCAGAGTTGCTGTGTAGAAATAGCTCTGAAAAAAACAGCACAGCCCGAGCTGGCAAAGTACTCTCTACTGTACAAGCAGTCACACCGCAATGAAAACCTCAAGGGTCAAGTTGTTGCCTGGGAACATGGCCAGGCAGCAAAAATGGATTCAGATTGAGACTCAGACTTTGGAATCTTTCTTTGGAGACAAAGAAGACCAAAACATACAGCCAGAAGAAGTCAACAAAGTCAAAGAGCCTACATCAAATGTCTCCAAGAAAAACATGAACTGGCCTCAGGCATGGAAGAGCTCAAAAAGGATTTGGAAAAGCAAGTTAGAGAAATAGAGGAAAAATTGAGAAGAGAAATGAGAGTGATGCCAGAAAACCAAGAAAAACAAGTCAATGACTTGCTAAAGGAGACCCAAAAAAATGCTGAAAAAAATAATGCCTTAAAAATAGACTAACTCAAATGGCAAAAGAGCTCCAAAAAGCCAATGAGGAGAAGAATGCCTTGAAAGGCAGAATTATTCAAATGGAAAAGGAGGTCCAAAAGACCACTGAAGAAAATACTACCTTAAAAATTATACTGGAGCAAGTGGAAGCTAGCGACTTTATGAGAAATCAAGATATAATGAAACAGAACCAAAGGAATAAAAAAATGGAAGACAATGTGAAATATTTAATGGGAAAAACCACTGACCTGGAAAATAGATTCAGGAGAGATAATTTAAAAATTATTGGACTACCTGAAAGTCATGATCAAAAAAAGAGCCTAGATATCATCTTTCAAGAAATTATCAAGGAGAACTGCCCTGATATTCTAGAGCCAGAGGGTAAAATAGAAATTGAAAGATCAACCGATCACTTCCTGAAAAAGACCCCAAAAAGAAAACTCCTAGGAATATTGTTACCAAATTCCAGAGCTCCCAGATAAAGGAGAAAATTCTGCAAGCAGCCAGAAAGAAACAATTTGAGTATTGTGGAAACACAATCAGAAGAACACAAGACCTAGCAGCTTCTACATTAAGGGATAAAAGAGCTCTGAATATGATATTCTGGAGGTCAATGGAGGTAGGATTAACACAAAAAATCACCTACCCAGCAAAACTGAGTATCATGCTCCATGGCAAAATATGGATTTTCAATAAAATAGAGGACTTTCAAGCTTTCTCACTGAAAAGACCAGAGCTGAATAGAAAATTTGACTTTCGGGGCGGAGCCAAGATGGCAGCTGGTAAGCACGGACTAGAGTGAGCTCCATACCCGAGTCCCTCCAAAAACCTATAAAAATGGCTCTGAACCAATTCTAGAACGGCAGAACCCACAGAACAGCAGAGGGAAGCAGGGCTCCAGCCCAGGACAGCCCGGATAGTCTCTGGGTGAGCTCTATTCCACACGGAGCTGGGAGCTGGGAGCTGGGAGCTGGGAACGGAGTGGAGCAGAGCCCAGCCTGAGCGGCGTGGACGATCCAGTCCAGAAGCCGGGCGGAGGGGGCCCTAGCGCCCTGAATACGTGAGCAGTTACCAGACCCCTCGACCCACAAACACCAAAGACTGTGGAGAAGGTTAGTGGGAAAAGCTGCAGGAGTGGAAGGAGTTCGCGGTTCGGCTTCCAGCCCCAGGGGCAGCGGAGGTGGGGCAGCTACAGCTGTTGTTACTTCCGGCTCCAGGCCCACCTGGTGGGGGAATTAAGTGGCGGATCACAGCAGGGGTGCACAGCCTGCCGAAGATCTGAGCCCAGTCTGGACTGGGGGTCCTTGGGGAAGGAGGAGTGCGGCTCTGACAGAGCTGGCACCTCCCCCCCAAACGTAGAACATAGAACTCTGTAATCTACAAGCAGTCATACCCCACTGAAAAACTCAAGGGTCAAGTTAGTTGGTTGGGAATATGGCCAGGACGCGAAAACGCGCCCAGATTCAGTCTCAGACTTTGGATTCTTTCTTTGGTGACAAAGAAGACCAAAACATACAGCCTAAAGAAGACAGCAAAGTCATAGAGCCTACAACCAAAGCCTCCAAGAAAAACATGAACTGGCCCCAGACCATAGAGGAACTCAAAAAGGATTTGGAAAAGCAAGTTAGAGAAGTAGAGGAAAAATTGGGAAGAGAAATAAGAAGGATGCGAGAAAACCATGAAAAACAAGTCAATGACTTGCTAAAGGAGACCCAAAAAAATACTGAAAAATACATGGAAGAAAACAACACCTTACAAAATAGACTAACTCAAATGGCAAAAGAGCTCCAAAAAGCCAATGAGGAGAAGAATTCCTTGAAAGGCAGAATTAGCCAAATGGAAAAGGAGGTCCAAAAGACCACTGAAGAAAATACTACTTTAAAAATTAGATTGGAGCAAGTGGAAGCTAGTGACTTTATGAGAAATCAGGATATTATAAAACAGAACCAGAGGAATGAAAAAATGGAAGACAATGTGAAATATCTCCTTGGAAAAACCACTGACCTGGAAAATAGATCCAGGAGAGATAATTTAAAAATTATTGGACTACCTGAAAGCCATGATCAAAAAAAGAGCCTAGATACCATCTTTCAGGAAATTATCAAGGAGAACTGCCCTGATATTCTAGAGCCACAGGGCAAAATAGAAATTGAAAGAATCCATCGATCACCTCCTCAAATAGATCCCAAAAAGAAATCTCCTAGGAATATTGTTGCCAAATTCCAGAGCTCCCAAATCAAGGAGAAAATACTGCAAGCAGCCAGAAAGAAACAATTTGAATATTGTGGAAACCCAATCAGAATAACCCAAGATCTGGCAGCTTCTACATTAAGAGATCGAAGGGTTTGGAATGCGATATTCCGGAGGTCAATGGAGCTAGGATTAAAACCTAGAATCACCTACCCAGCAAAACTAAGTCTCATGTTCCAAGGCAAAATATGGACTTTCAATAAAATGGAGGACTTTCAAGCTTTCTCAGTGAAAAGACCAGAACTTAATAGAAAATTTGACTTTCAAACACAAGAATCAAGAGAAGCATGAAAAGGTAATCAAGAAACGGAAATTGCAAGGGACTTACTAAAGTTGAACTGTTTTGTTTACATTCCTACATGGAAAGATGATGAGTATGATTCATGAGACCTCAGTATTAGGGTAGTTGAAGGGAATATGCATATATATATATATGCATATATATATGTTTATGTATATATATAAGTGAATGTGTATGTATGCATGTATCTATGTGTATATGTATGTATGTGTATGTATGTGTATATATATATATATGTAAAAGAGAGAGAGCGGACACAGGGTGAGTTGAGGATGAAGGGAAGATAGCTAAAAGAAATAAAATGAAATTAAGGGATGAGAGAGTAACTTACTGAGAGAGGGAGATAGGGAGAGATAGAATGGGGTGGATTATCTCCCATAAAGGTGGCAAGAGGAAGCAGTTCTAGGAGAGGAGGGGAGTGGGCAGGTGAGGGGGGAATGAGTGAACCTTGATCTCATCAGATTTGGCCTGAGGGGGAATACCATACATACTCAGTTGGGTATCTTACCCCACAGGAAAGAAGAGGGAGGAAGATAAAAAAAAAATAAATAAAAGGCAGGGGGATGATGGAGTGGAGGGCAGATGGGGGTGGAGGTAATCAAAACAAACACTTTGGAAAGGGGACAGGGTCAAGGAAGAAAATTCAATAAAGCGGGATGGGTTGGGAAGGAGCAAAATGTAGTTAGCCTTTCACAACATGAATATTGTGGAAGGGTTATACATAATAATACATGTGTGGCCTAGGTTGAATTGCTCAACTTCTTAGGGAGGGTGGGTGGGAAGGGAAGAGGGAAGGGAATTTGGAACTCAAAGTTTTAAAATCAGATGTTCAAAAACAAAAAAACTTTTATATGCAACTAAAAAATAAGATACACAGGCAATGGGGCGTAGAAATTTATCTTGCCCTACAAGAAAGGAAGGGAAAAGGGGATGAGAAGGGAGGGGGGTGATAGAGGGGAGGGCTGACTGGGGAACAGGGCAACCAGAATATACGCCATCTTGGAGTGGGGGGGGGTGGGCAGAAATGGGGAGAAAATTTGAAATCCAAACTGTTGTGAAAATCAATGCTGAAAACCAAATATGTTAAATAAATAAATTGCATTAAAAAAATAAATAAACAAAAAAAAAAAAAGAAAATTTGACTTTCAAACACAAGAATCAAGAAGCATGAAAAGGTGAACAAGAAAGAGAAATCATAAGGGACTTACTAAAGTTGAACTGTTTTGTTTACATTCCTACATGGAAAGATGATGTGTATAATTCATGAGACTTCAGTATTAGGGTAGCTGAAGGGAATACACACACACACACACACACACACACACACACACACACATATACACAGAAGGCACAGGGTGAATTGAATATGAAGGGATGATGTCTAAAAAAAATAAATTAGGGGATGAGAGAGGAATATATTGAGAGAGGAATAAAGGGAGAGAGAGAATGGGGTAAATTATCTCACATAAAAGTGGCAAGAAAAGCAGTTCTGTTGGAAGAGAAAAGGGGGCAGGTGAGTGGGAATGAGTGAATCTTGTTCTCATAGAATTTGACCTGAGGAGGGAATAACATACACACTCAATTGGGTATCTTACCCTACAGGAAAGAAGGAGGAAGGGGTTAAAAAGGGGGGATGATAGAAGGGAGGGTAGCCGGGGGAGACGGTAATCAAAAGCAAACACTTTTGAAAAGGGACAGGATCAAGGGAGAAAACTGGATAAAGGGGGATGGGATAGGAAGGAGCAAAATATAGTTAGTCTTTCACAGAATGAGTATTGTGGAAGGGTTTTACATAATGATACTCATGTGGCCTATGTTGAATTGCTTTCCTTCTTAGGGAGGATGAGTGGGGATGGGAGAGGGGAGAGAATTTGGAACTCAAAGTTTTAAAAGCAGATGTTCAAAAAAAAGTTTTTGCATACAACTAGGAAGTAAGATATGCAGGCAATGGGGCATAAAAATCTATCTTGCCCTACAATAAAGTAAGGGAAAAGGGGATGGGGGGGAGTGGGGTGACAGAAGGGAGGGTTGACTGGGGAATGGGGCAATCAGAATATATGCCATCTTGGAGTGGTGGGAGGGTAGAAATGGGGAGAAAATTTGTAGCTCAAACTCTTGTGAAAATTAATACTTAAAACTAAAAATATTAAATAAACAAGCAAAAAAACAAAACAAAAAAAAAAAAAACAAAACAAACAAAATAACTTTTATTAAGAGCCTGCTATAAGTCAGATCATGTTGGATAAAGAAAGAAATGCAAACATTAATAAATAAATAAAGTCCCTGCCATTGAGTTCACAATCTAATGAGATTAACAACATGCAAATGATTATGTATAAACAAGCTACCTACAGAATAAATGAGAAATAATCAATAGAAGGAAGGCACTGTAGAGTGTGGAGTTTTAGTTAGGATTGAAAGAAACCAGGAGGCAGAAATAAGGAGGGAGCAGATTCTGCACCTGGGGGACAGACAGTGAAAATGTCCAGAGCTGGGTGATGGAATGTCTTTTTCAAGGAATGGGAAGGAAGCCAGTGCCACAGTATGAACCTCAAAGGAGAGGTTGTTGAATAATGGTGAGAGAGGCCAAATCTGGAAACGACAGCAGGGAGCAAGGAATATTCTTAATCCCCAATACAGTCAGTGCATCAACATTATGAGTGAAAGTGCATCCTGCATTAGAAGGGGTGCTCAGGAAATACCATGTCATCAGCAAGGAGCCAAGTTTCAGTGAGAGCCATAAAGACAGAAGGAGTAAGAAAGGAAACCAAGTTTTTTGTTTGTTTGTTTGATTTTGTTATTTATATTATGGAACAGTCATTCCAGGGAGCCCTGTGGAAAGGGTAGGCAGACATGGAGTGGGGTTTTATAGTGGAAAGAAGTAAGCTTGAGGGGGATAGGAGTGAGGAAGGATCTGAACAACCCTGTAAATGAAACTATGATATCCATTTATCTTTTCTATTTTTAAAATAAACAGTTTTGGAGATTGTTGTTGTATAGAATAGATTTGAAACCTGGCAAAGCTAAACTCCTGTAGCAGGAGATCATCTACTAACATTCTTTCTCCATAAACTAGGCAAGGCTAGTTTTCTCCTAAAAGGCAATGAAATCATCTTCTAGATTTAATTGGTTCCGTGTACCAAAGTTCAAGTACAGAAGTCCAGTGTAGGAGGCATAAGGGGCTCTTCAGGTTTGGCATGTACTGCTAGCCAGGAGGGACACTGAGGCAAATGAATGGATAGCAAGCTGCTGCCAGTATCTTTACTGAATATCCTATTTACCTGTGCATTTATTTCATATTTTCATTGTTTGTCTTTAAAACTCAAGTTTTATGTGGGAATTATGCCCCAAACCATAGCGCACATTCTTTGGGCTCTAAGCCCAAGCCTGCAAAGTCAGTGATGTGGCTTAGTGAGAAAATAATGCATTTAGATAAATTTCATGTCAGCATGTCTGCAGCTGCTGTTGGCCACAAGTTTAGTGTTAACAATTAACAATTAGTTATATCTGCAAAAAAGAGGAAAGTATTCCTAAAAGTGTTCGTGAATCTGCTCCAGAAAATGGTAAAGTAATTTCTCAAGTGCCTGATGAAGGCAATGAAAAAAGAGAAAAGTGGCTAGGTTCCTGGGTAAATGAGATAGTGGTCACCCAGGCCTTCTGAGGTGCCACAGGGCTCCCCTATATCCAGCCTTATGGTCAGCATAGTGTGGAGGTGCACAACAGCAGCAAAGCAGCAGCCTGCCCTTGCTGTGTCAGCTTGAGAGCCTGACCAGACTGAGGCAGACCAAACTGCCCCAGATGGAGGTTTTAAGGTCAGACAGAAGCCAGGACTCATTCTACCATTGGTGCTTTTCACTGGGAAAAATTCAACCACTGAGCTAAAACACAGATTAGAGATAGCGGGTTGCCCCTTTCTCCTTTTGACCTAAGTAGATTCTGACATCACTTCCCCTTCTATTGCCCCTCCCTGTCCTGTCCCATGTTGCCTCTCCTCTCCACTGCATTTGTATGGGTTATTTCATGGTTACTGTATTAGGAAAAGTGCATATTATTAGAATTAATACTTTGTTATAAAGAATTGTATGCAGAAAAGTGTATTTCCAGCAATCTCTAGAGAAAGATTACAAGTTTTCTTGGATATGGGAACATAACCCCCTGTTTCCCTTAGCTTGAAGGTATCAACATTCCAGTTTTTGACTTTGCCTCATTTTCTAGGAATGTCACCACCAAGAAAGTTGAGGATTTATTATATTCTTTTGAACATATTTGGCATTTACTTGTATGTGGACATGTTGTTCCTCCTGATAGAATGTAAGGTCACTGTAGGCAGGGACTATTTCATTTGTCTCTGCATCTCCAGCTGTTACAGTGCCTGGCATATATTTATGACTGCTTATTAACTAATCCTAAGATATTATGATCCAAGTGATGACAGGGTTGCTCATGGGATGAAAATCAACAACTGGTTAGAGCTTTGGACCTTTGGGAAATAATTTCGCTGGACAAACCGGAGTTGTCTATGTAACACTTGAGCGTATGACAGCTTCTCTGAGTCAAGTCCAGACAGAAATCTCAGGGGACAGAATAGAAAACAGAACCAACTTCTGTGAACCTACCTTATGACCATCTACATTTATGAGTGAAGGTGAAAGTACTGTATTGCACAAAGAGAAAATAACAACCACAATAGCTAATATTTTTAATACAGTGACTTAACATTTGCAAAATGCTTAACAAAAATCAAATCAAATCTTCCCAAAATTCTTTTGGGATCTAGGAATTGTGAATAGTATCATCTTAATTGAATAGGTCATGAAACTAAGACTCAGAGATCTTTAGCAATTTAACCTTCTTACTTAACCTAGTAAGATACTTAACCTAGTAAAAGCAGTTATTCAAATCTAGGTCTGCCGCTTCCAGTTCTTCTCTTTCTGCCACACTAAGCTGCTTCTCACTCAACAGTTCCTTCAGTCACAATGTTAGATAAGGGACAGTAGGCACCACGGCATGATCATCAATAATGAAAGGAAAATGAATGATGCCTCTCTTCTGACTCACTGCTCTTGCAAGCAGTGGCTGCAGGTGTTAACTAGAGAACAGACTAAACATATGAGAATGGACAGGGATTTTCTTGCCAGGACCCATCTGTCACTTCACTGGAACCTAGTCATTACAGATTCCAACAATATGTCTTGATTCTGGCATTGTTTTAGGGCCAATTGCTTTTGCTACTCCCACCTATGGATATCTGCGCACATGAGAGAAAAAAGCAGCAATGCCAAGAAAGGTAGTCAAGAGAAGTGGTCACTGAAACCACTGAGACACAGTCTCTTCTTTACCAATAACACATAATTTGCACAAAAATGCTGTTCAATATTGTTTTATCTTTTCTCCAAACTTGTCAAAAATGTAATCAATCAGAATGAATTACAATGAATGACCTGATGACAGTTTGTGATCTGTAGTATACCTTGTTGCCTATGAAATCTGAGGCTTCATAAATGTTAACAGTACAGGATGCAATAGGCCTCCTGTACTCTGTAATCCTATTTTTTTAAACTAAATAAGTCCAGCTTTGTCATAGGCTGATGTTCTCCTTAAAATTGAGAGTAATACATATCCAGAATTCAAATCAAATATTTGAAGACCTGTTCTGTGGAAGAGGAAATAAACTTATTCTACCTAACTCTAGAAGTCAGAAATAGGAGTGATGGGATGAAGTCATAAAGAGGAAATTTTTCTTTAAAGTAGGACCTTCCAGATATTGGAATCTGATGTCATAGACTTTAAGCAGAGTCTAACCTTCAAGAAGGTCACCTCTATGACAAAATGAAGCTTCCTAGATGGACTTTGTAGAAGTGAACTTAAAAGACAAAATAGATAATTTTGTTTACAAAAACTTTAAAAGCACTTTTCATGAATATAATTAATAAAATTTATAGTATAAAAAGAGAAATAATAAATTGGGGACAATATTTGCATTTTTATCAATAACAAAATAGATACTATATTGTATAAGAAATTGACACAAATATATTAAATCAAAACCATTTGCCAGTAAGCAAGTGGTCAATGGATATAAACTATTTTAAATAAATATTTTATTTTCTCCCCAATTACATGTTAAAACAATTCTTAACCTTTTTAAGTTTTAAGTTCCAAATATTATCCCTCCCTTACTCCCTGCCCTCCCCACCCCGGGCAACTGATATAGGCTGTACATGCGCAATCATGTGAAACACTTGCATGTTAGTACTTTTGTACAAGAACACTTGAACAAGAAAAAATGATGGAAGGAAGGAAGGAAAGAAGAGAGAGAGAGAGAGACAGAGACAGAGACAGAGAAAGACAGAGAGAAATAGTATGTTTCATTCTGTATTCAGATAATATCAGTTCTTTCTCTGAAGGCAAATATCATGTTTTATCATGAGTCCTTTGGGATTGTCTTAGATCATTGTCCAATTCACTTGCATATCATGGTGTCACCTCACTGATATCATAGTCCTCTTTGAGAACAAAGGACAAATAGTAACTTCTGTGAGCAGAGAAGCAGCTGCCCACCAGGAACCAAACTTTCAGGTGGGCAACACTGTCTCCCCTCCCCTCCCCTCCCCTCCCGTCCCCCTCCCCTCCCTTCCTCTCCTCTCCTCTCCTCTCCTCTCCTCTCCTCTCCTCTCCTCTCCTCTCCTCTCCTCTCCTCTCCTCTCCTCTCCTCTCCTCTCCTCTCCTCTCCTCTCCTCTCCCCTCCTCTCCTCTCCTCTCCTCTCTCCATCACACCCTTACCTGTGCTCTGCCCAAAGGGAATGTAAATTTTGATCTCTGAAACTTTTGTTTTTGTTTTGTTTCTCTTAAATTTTAACCTTAACCCCAAATCACTCTGGTCCTAGACCAAGGTCTACTTGGGCAATGATTGGCTCAGAATGAATGAAAATAGCAATTATTTATATTTTGACCAGAAACCTTGAGGATCTTCCCCTCCAAGACTTTTTTTTTAAAGTTACTAATTTTTGTCTCATTTTTATATTAAGCCTTAATCATTTATCAATATTTAGTCTCAGTCAAACTGAGACTAAATAAAGACCTTAGCTTGAAAAAGCAAAGGTTCCCCAATGCATTGTCTGGGGCATCTCCAGTTGTCCTGATCCATATCTGGCCACTGGAATCAAATGGCTCCAGAGGAGACAGTGAGGCTGGTGACGTTGCACAGCCTTCCCTCACTTAAATCCAATTTACTTGCATATCTTGGCATCACTTGCCTGATGTTATTGTCCTCTTGGAGAACAAAGAGCAAACAGCAAGGATCATTGTATAGCTGAGAATAGCTAAGTCATTCCTAGTTCTTCATTATACAGTATTGCTGTTACTATGTACAATATTCCCCTGATTCTGTTCACTTCCCTTTGCATCAGTTCATATAAGTCTTTCCAGGTTTCTCTGAAATCATCTTGTTGTAGTATTCTCTGACAATCATATACTATAACTTGTTCAGCCGTTCCCCAGTTGATGGGCATCCTCCCAATTTCCAGTTCCCGGCCACAACAGAAAGAGCTGCTATAAATATTTTTGTATAAGTAGATCCTCTTCCTTTCCTTTTTTAATCTCTATACACAATGACTACAAAAATGTAAGTGAAAACAACACTAAAAGGCAACTGTACTCAGATTAATTGCATTTAACAGTCTTGGTATCAGAAAACAGACACCACAGTGGAAGAGCATTGGCTCTGAAGATAGGGAAGCTGGGTTCAAAACTCACTTCTGATACTTATTATGTGCCTTGGAAAAAAGGTAAAGATTCTAGGAAACTATAGTGAGAGTTTAAGAAATCATTGAGAAGAGTTACATCATAAATGGGAAAGGATCTAACAGGTTGTACCTGCCAGAACACAATGATGGCCCATGGCAGGATATGATGGAGATGCTCCAAGAGTGAAGTGTGCACTGATTTGGACCTGTACTGCTCACCAAGCATAGGCTTTTGAAGTGAGATAGAGACTCTTTCTCCTTCCTCTCCACCTGTTGGGGGCAATATGAATTTCCTTGTTTGCTAATCAATCTCCTTCATTTTTTCCTTTTCCCCATATTTCTTTCCCAAGTGTTACAGTAGAGAGTTTGGGAACTTTGATTTCCCTGTTTATTTTTTTTTACATTATTTAAATTGTATTTATTTATTTATTCATTCATTCACTTATCTATTTATTTAATTATTTTTAGTTTACAACATTCACTTCCTTAAGTTTTTGAGTTTCAAATTTTCACCTCCTCTCTTTCCTCCCCCCAACCCCACCCAAGACTGCATGCAATCCAGTATAGGTTCTACATATACCTTCACATTAAACATTTTCACAATAATCAAGTTGTAAAGAAGAATTCTAACCAATGGAATGATC